>NW_005877256.1:0-8852 GCF_000147115.1 Myotis lucifugus
TGACAGAGCAATTTAGATAGAGATTGAGGCCCGGGGAGCTCACATGCCACTCAATGCATTAGGAGGGAGATGCTTGCCAACCTTGCATTTCCCACCAACCTACTGCCTCTCCTCCAGCCTCAACATGGCACAGACACCCAGGCCTGGTTCTCCCTTGGGCACAACCCTGGAGTCAGAGCCCAGGCTCCACAGAGGTCTCCGCACCAGCCTCATGTCCAGGAATGTACTGAGCCATGACCTTTGGGTCCTCACTCTTTGCAAGAGGCAGCAGAGAAAAACTGCAGCTCAGATAGGCCTGCCAGATTCTTGGTCCATAAGCCAGCCTGGGGAAGGATTCGGCAAACAGCGGGGCTGAAGAGGTTCCTCAGGCCTCCCCATTCCAAGGGGAATGTGCTGCTTAAGGCCCAAATGTCTGTCCTTGGAGCCCCTGGTTTCATTAGGTCCCCTGTGCAAGAGATGTCGTCATCCCATAGCCCTGGGAGAAGGGAACTGCCAGCCCTTAGCCGGTGAGGGAGTGAGAGAGGCTGTCTGGAGAGTCTCCTTGAATCCATATGTCCCTCTTGTTCCAGGTCCTGGGAAGCCTGGATTAACTGTAGTTACTATCTTTAGACCCTCATGAGAATCCTGTATCTTTAGATTTATGCCACCTTCACAGGAGCTAACTTGCATAGGTCCCCCTATTGCTGATAAGAATTGGGAAGTGAATTTCAGGGAGGTGGTGGCCTCAATCCTAGTTCGAGGCAGAATGGTGGCAGTCAGATGCATTTAGAGAGAGGAGCTCTGAAAAGAGGATCAGGTGCAAGGTCAGGGGAAGAACAGGCAGAGGAGAAGGCTGGAAGGGGAATGGAAGAATTTGAGCTTGTCCTATAGATTTTACTGTTTCCCTGACAAGGGGATGGCCATTACAAAGGAGGAAACAATCCATGTGAAGTAGATTACAGTCTTCTACAATTTTATATCTAAAGACACTGTCCTTCATGCACAGTACAAACCCAAAGACATTCCCCTCAAGATAGAGCACGACCCCACTGCCCCCTACAAAAAATAAAATTATATAATGGTTACCAGTCTGTTTTCTCCTTGTTTTCTTGGCTGTGGAAAATTTAGGCCTTAACTCTCATGCTTGGTTGCAGTAATCTTTCTTTGCTGAGTCATCATATGTGTATCTTCCTTTCTTCTTGAAAGTTTCTGGTCTTTCCTTTTTCCATTTGCCTTGGCAAATGGTTTGATAGGTGCCTCTAAACATGAAGTAGTCTCCCACTCCTCTGGTAAGCAGAATGGACTTTAATTAAAAATAGAGAACTGTTCTGCTCGAACTCACAAAAATTACTCTTGGCATTGCCCCCAGGTGCAGTGCTTGAAGGAGAGTCTCCTGGGATTGAAAACACAGTGATGTGACAGTCTAGGTGTGCTAGAGACCAGGTCCTGCCCTGTCACCCCTACTTTATTACCTTTCAGCATTTCCCAGGCCACATCTCACCCCTGCCGTACAGTCCTGCAGGTGGAGGCACCTGGGAGAGGCCCCTCCCTACATACACTTCTCATATCCAATCCATGCATCCATGTGGGGATTTTTGGGGGTGTACCCATTCAACAAACACTCATCAAGCACTTTCCAAGTTTAGGGTGCTCTCTCTGGTAGTTCAGAATCAAAGAAAAACAGAATAGAAAACTAAGTTTAATAAAAACATTTTTTAATTGAAGTTTTATTTTTGTAATACATTTTATTGATTTTTTACAGAGAGGAAGGGAGAGGGATAGAGAGCTAGAAACATTAATGAGAGAGAAACATCGACCAGCTGCCTCCTGCACACCTCCCACTGGGGATGTACCGCAACCATGGTACATGCCCTTGACCGGAATCGAACCAAGGACCCTTCAGTCCGCTGGCCAATGCTCTATTCAATGAGCCAAACCAGTCAGGGCAATAAAAACATTTTATTAAGTGCCCTTTGGCACATTCATGAACTATTTGGTGAATGGCCTCGAAGTGGAGCTGCAATTCACTCTCTCCCCAGTTTGCTGCATGGGTTCTGCAGCCTCTCAGCTCCACTGACCCTGAGATTGCTACAAACATGCATGGTCCTGAGCAGGCCTGTGGGCCCACAGCGTCAGAATCCGTCTCAGAGGGGGTTTGGTTGGCCAACTGGTTGATGCTGCAGCATTTGACCCACAGGGTGTGAAACTCACCATTGGAGAGTTTTTCCTCTTGTGTCTACTAATAATGGACCCATTGACCTATAATGGGATGAGGATGTCTCCGTAGGGAGGGAACACTGACCATGGACAGACTGAGACTGATAGTGCCCTGTGAAGAGGGAGGTCAGGAGTCTGTCTGACCTTTTGCCCCCACAGTGATGCTGGCAGGGGCCATATCAAATCAGTGTTCTAAAAGTATGCTGGGAGGAAAGGCTGTCCTTTGTCCTCAAGATTACCCTGGTGGCAATAAAGAGGCCACAGCCACTTGGGGATTCCTGGGACTAATCATGGTAACATGTTCCTGTGGAAGCAAAAGGGGTTCATAACCTCCCAGGGTGATCTGATCATGGATTTCTAACGGGGCAGGTCACAGTGAGTAGTCACACTCCAGGCATCTAGTGTTTTTCGTAAAAGGGTGAACACACCTTTAAACTGCCTCTTTTCAGAAGCCTGAAGAGAAACCACCCTCAAGAGAGCACGGAATCTCGTCACCTACCCTGCAATCCATTTCCTGCCTGGCTTTCCTCCACCTTCAGTTTTCTCCCTTAGTTCCCTCCTCACTTCCAAGTGCACAAAGGAAGCTACAAATTGCCATTCTGAGAAGCATTTTCTGAGGCTGTTTTCTAGCTTCCTGGTGTATCCTCTCTTTGGTTCGGATAAACTTTTATAAACATTCTCTACAGGTTTGGACTTCTATGGACATTGGATATTGCGAGGTGTTACAGTCGGTGAAGGGTTTTCTGGTGCAGCACATGAGCAACTAAAGACATATCCATGTCACAGATAGCACTGGGCTAGCCATGGGGAGGGATTGAGGGCTTCAAGTGGTGGCAGCACTTGGACAAAAGGAATTGGATCTCTTGGAGGCTGATCCACTGCTGACTGACACAGATGTGGCCCTTCATGGGTCCCTGTGATGGGCCGCAGTGTCCCCGCTGAGAAAGGACAGGGCTAGACTGGCCCCTTTTCAGGGTTTGACTGTGACCCAGTGCTATGCTCATAGGCAGTGGTTCTCAACCTCTGGCTTTTAAATACAGTTCCTCATGTTGTGACCCAACCATAAAATTATTTTCATTGCTACTTCATAACTATAATGTTGCTACTGTTATAAATCCTAATGTAAATATCTGACATGCAGGATGGTCTTAGGCTACACCTGTGAAAGGGTCGTTCGACTGCCAAAGGTGTCGTGACCCACAGGTTGAGAACTGCTGCTCTTAGGCAAGACAGAGGGTGTCCTCTGCCAAGAACTGGACCAGAAACCCTCATGTCAGCCTCTTTTCACTCCCTAATCCCATAATCAAATCCATCCCTTCATTTTCCTCCCATTCCCACCAGGTATGGGCATGAGAAAAACATCACTGAAATTTCTTTTAGGGCAGCAGAGAGCTCAGCAGAGCCAAGGGGGGGCTGAGGAACTGCCATTTCAGGCTGGGAATTCACAGACGGCCACGAAGGAGGCAGAGCAGGAGATGTCATTCCAGAGCCCATTTTTCTGAAGGCACACACAGTCCTCCCCTGAGCCAAAGTCATTAGGCTCATCCTTCTTCCAGTTGCTATAGGTCAGCCTCCCTCCTGTCACATACACAAACTGGCCTTGGTCATGTCATCTGTGATGCCCAGGAAGGCATGGTCATTGGCCACTTCCATGATGGCTTTGTTCTCCTCGGCGTTCTTGGGAGTGGCCATGGTGGCCTGGAGCTCAGCGCACGGAGCCTTCACTTTGGAAAAAGGCATCTTTTCACCGTTGGTCACATGGAGCTTCTTTCCAGATCTCTTGCCCAAGGAGAAGGTGTGCATTGAAATCACAAAGGACGGGTGGGATTGACTTGGCCTGGAGCCCAGGCCAGTAGGTGACCCGCCCTTGTCGGGAAGTCAGGACTCTGAAAAGGAGCCCATGTGCAACCCCCTCGGGTCAGGTCCTAGTGAGGGGGAGCTCCTCAGGGTAGGGAAGGCCCTGGCAGAGCCCCGGCTCTCCTGGGGGAGCCTGTCCTGGAGACAGTCCCCTGCCCAAACTGCCCCAGTGCAGGTGGACAGGGAAACAGGTGTGGGCACCGCTGCCAGGCTTGGACACCAGGACAGAAAGGGGCAGGGACAGCCGTCTGAGAACAGTGGGTGCTGAGGAAGGAGAAAGGATGTGGAGGCAGCAGACCTCCATGCAAGCTTTTCTTTGCTGCTTCCCACCTGGGTGATGCTGAATGAATTATCTGTAAATCCTGGACCTATTTTCTCTCACTTGTAAATTAAATAAGCGTAATGCTCACAAACAGCAGTGTTGAGAGGACAGAATGAAACCATATTATGAGAAAATGCCAACCTCGCACAGGCCCTGGTATATAATACATGTTCACTACTGTTAGTTCTCTTCCACCTGCTGAAAGCCCAGAGCGCTCAAGGACCAGGGGAGAGCGGGAACCCAGTGGGGCAGGAAGAGGCTTACATTTTTTGATGCGGTCCAGTTCTGCCTCCAGGCTCCTCAGCTCTCTCTCTAAGTTAGCCAGCTTAGTCTCCATAACTGCAAAGCAACGGGAGAAGGGCTTATATTGAGAAAAAGACCCTAAATTCAAGAACAGAGTATTTTGGGGGGGAATAAAAGCTTATTAAGAAGTATTCTTTGTTAAAAAGAAGGAACTCTTACCATTTGCAACAGCATGGATGGAACTGGAGAGCATTATGCTAAGTGAAACAAGCCAGTCAATGAAGGAAAAATACCACATGATCTCACTCTTTCATGGATAATTAAGACCATTACAAACTTTTGAACAATAATAAATACAATGGCAGAGCTGCCTCAAACCGATTGTCGGACTGCAGTGGGAAGGCCAGGGAGGGTTGGGGGACAGGAGGGAGGGGAATAAGAGATCAACCGAAGGACTTGTATGCATCCATATAACCATAACTAATGGACATAAGACACTGGGGGGTAAGGGAGGGCAGGGGCTTGTCAAGGGTGGGGGGGAAAAAAGGACACTTATGTAATACCCTTTGTAATACTTTTAGCGAAAAATAAAAAAATAAATAAAAATAAATAAAAAAAATAAAATCACGGTAGTGAAAAAAAAAAAAAAAAGAAGTATTCTTATTCCAGAAAAACATGAAAACAAAAGGAGGTGATAAAACAAAACATCTGTATTCCTGCCTTCTCAGACATAATTCATAACTTTTATAAACTGTAACTCTGAAACAGCAATAACGGTAACTTGCAGTCTGTATTCTTTTCTCTGGATCCTTTTCTTCACATACTGCTTAAATACTGCAATATTATACTCATTTATAGGAAAAAATGAACTCATTCCTTTTGAAAAATTTTCTTAATCATGCATTTATTTCTTATTCCAGGTGAGCTCTTTAATCTGTATTATGAAAACCCGTTTGCCATGACCCCGACCTTCTGTAATGACCAAAGACTGGTCACCAGGAGACTGTGGGCACTGGGAGGTGCGTGTGAGTGGGTGGGGCTGCGTGCCAGTGGTGAGGTGTGTGCGGATGGGCGGGGACTTGATCTGGGTCTCAAGGAGCAGAGGGACTTGACTGGACTCTGGGTCTCGCAGTACCGAGGGACTCGGGGGAGTCCTGCGGTGTGGTGGGGTCGCTAGTATTCGTATAATTGTGATGGGCCAGTGAGCAAATATTTATGTGAGTTCATCATTTTATTTTTGTTGTTACTAATTATTTCACTTCGGATTAATTTATTTATTTACCCTATTCATTACTCTATTGCACCAGGGATCTTATGAAGCAGACCATCTTCATGCCACTCTTGTGACAATAGACTTAAACCCAACTCCCGAGGGGACCAGTTTCCTCCCGCGCATCCTGGAGCCTGGCATTGGCTGCTCCAGCTGAGGGAGCTGGTCCATCAGCAGGGGCCACGAGGGGTGGCCAGCAGGGTTGCAAGTCTGTTCTCAGGAGCCTGTGGGAATCCCTTCAGGCCCCAAGTAGGACTGGGAGGAGTGACAGTGCTGGGTCAGGAAGCAGAGGGGAGGTCTGCCAGTGGGGCAGCAGAGAAGGGCCCCTCCCACCTGGCCCTCCAGTTCCCGGGCTGGTCCCCTGAGCCCACGCCCTGCTGAGATGAGCTCCTTAACTGAACTGTCTCCACGATCTCCTTTTTGACCCTTCACTCCTGGCGACCCAGGAGCCCCTCTACTTCCTAGAGGCCCCAGTTTCCCTGGAGGGCCCTGCAAGCCTCGGAGCCCCTGCCCTGTTGGAAGATGAAGGACATGTGACCCAGTGTCTGTCTTTCATTCTCTTCCTCCAAAAGGTCAGCACTAGATTCACGTTGACTCCAGAAACCACAGCAAACTAGTGGTGACCTGAGAAAGAAAGACCTCCTGCCTCCAGCACCAGCTGCCCGGGCTGCAGGTACCACCTCTTACAGACAAACACACACCACCGATTCCCGCATGGAAAGGTGGGAGCCAGGTCACAGCAGCGTCTTTGTTTAGGAGACAATGACAATGTACAGGAATTATCCTGAGTGATTCAAGCCCATCATAATGTAAGGGGAGCCTGCTCATGGCTCTGTCCCAGATCCCTCTGGGGAGTAAAGATTCAAGAAGTCAGACCAGCCTGGGTACCTGGTTCTCCTTTTTCCCCTTGGCTCCATCTCGCCCATCTCTGCCTGGGGTGCCATTGGTGACCGGGATGCCACAGGCAATCACTGAGCAGACCTTCTGGGCATCTTCACAGGTTGTGGGTTCTGAGAAGGACACTGTCACCACACACAGAAGGGTGGGAAGTGATACAAACCAGAACATGGTCCTCACCTGGTAGTGGAGAGAGTGAGGGAAAGAATTGCATCTCATCCCGTGTAGCCAACATCCGCACCACCTCTGGTGTGCTGGCCCCTGTGCTCGGGACAGCAGACACGCCAGCTTTGACTCTGAGTTTCTCCCAGGCTGCTAGGGAGACAGACAACTTACACATTCCATTATCAAAACCATATACGTTTTTCCAACTGAATTAGAATTCTTAATTCTTAGAATACTTAACTGATAGTGACATCTAAAAGCAACTAATTACCATTTCTTGAATTGTCAAATTTATGAATACATTTCATAACTTCTAGAAACAGGTATTTTTCATTGGCAAATAGACTCACATTTTCAAGAGACATAGTTCAAATAAAGTACAAAATATATTCATTCACAGATTCAAATTTCTTTGTTCTTACCAACTGTATGAGTTTTTAAAGTTAATTATTACCCAAGCCATTTTATTGACAACTTTGGTAACAGAGATAAATAACATGAACTTAGTTTTGTAAAACCAGGCAAGACAAACTTGTATTTTATATTAATAACTTTGAAAGACCTTCACTAAACTTAAACCACCATTTGAATTCTTGGTGATTATTGCATTCCTTTAGTGTGTTGCTTAATTACCTAGTGACCTTGCCAACTTTTAAAAAGGCTGGAGATGAGGGAGGGTATTAGGCTTGGACACCTTCCACCACTGCAGTTTTAAAAGTGTCAGTTTTTTTTTAGGATAAACCAAGATGGCGGCATAGGTAAACACTGGAAATTGCTGCCTTGAACAACCACTTCAAAAATACAACTAAAAGACATAATGGACATCATCCAGAACCACAGGAAGGCTGGCTGAGTGGAATTTCTACAACTAGAAGGAAAGAGAAAAGCATACTGAGACTCAGAGGAGGTGCAGTGCTGAAGGAAAATACAAAGGTGCGGAGGTGCATGTGGAGAGGGCTAGCGGCTGAGGACACGATTGTCTTTTTCAATTGGGAGGGAGTCTCAGGCTCTGAGTTCCAGTTCCGGGCGAGTCTCTAGGGGACCCAGACTCACACGGGGGAAACGGAACTGTCTGGCATCGGTCGGAACTCGAGGGCAGCTTTCTCTCAGAGGCACTCTCGGCAATTGCCAGGACCTCTGAAGGCAGGACTGAGAGCAGTCATACTGCTCGCTCGGCCCGCCCTGTTGATCCCCTGGGACCCACCCCACCCAAGCTGTGCACGGAGGCTTTTGCATATGATAGGCCCGCCCTTTGTAATCTGAAATTAATTTAAGAAACTGCAGCTGCCCCAAGGCCCCAGGGCAACTTGCATTGCTTTACAGCTGGCTTCTGCTGGGTAGCCTCAGGCAGAGGCTAGATTAGCACCTCCTTAGATCCAAGAGCCAGTGTACCCGTGGTCAGAGTGGGACCATCCAGATTACAACTCCTCAGATCCATAAGGGACACACTCAGGGGGCAGACTCAGTGAGCACCAAAGCCCCACTGAAGCAAGTCTTGCCCCATAAGGGTGTCTTCAGCACAGAAGTTCTTCCACTGAAGACACAGCTGATTCTCACAGCCAATTGGCCTGGAGGTCAAATCCTCCCAGTTTTACCTACAACAATCAAGGCTTAACTACAACAAAACTGTGCACAAAGCCCACAAGGGGGTGCACCAAGAGTGTCTATCTCAGGTAATTGGGACACTTAGCACAGAAAGCCACTCTATAGACACAGCAAAGCATAAAAAATGCAGAGACAAAGAAACAGGACACAAATGACAGAAATGGAGGAAAGCAAACTACAGAAAAAGAGTTCAAAACCATGGTATAAGGTTTTTCAAGAATTTTCTAGAAACTGCCGATAAATGTAGTGAGAGCCTCAAGAAATCTAGTGAGACCCTCGATGTTGTGATACAGGACC
>NW_005877257.1:0-8849 GCF_000147115.1 Myotis lucifugus
TACCCTCCCCACTGTCCTCATCCATAGGTGCACGATTTTTGTTCAGTTTCTTCCCGCACCCCTCACGCCCCTTTCCCCCTGAGAATAGTCAGTCTATTCCCTTTCTATCCCCCTGATTCTATTATAATCACTAATTTATTCTGTTCATCAGATTTATTCACTTGATTTTTAGATTGACTTGTTGATAGATATGTGTTTGTTGTTCATAATTTTTATCTTTACCTTTTTCTTCTTCTTCCTCTTCTTAAAGGATACCTTTCAGCATTTCATATAATACTGGTTTGGTGGTGATGAACTCCTTTAGCTTCTTCTTATCTGAGAAGCTCTTTATCTGACCTTCAATTCTGAATGATAGCTTTGCTGGGTAAAGTAATCTTGGTTGTAGGTCCTTGCTATTCATCACTTTGAATATTTCTTGCCACTCCCTTCTGGCTTGCATAGTTTCTATTGAGAAATCAGCTGACAGTCGTATGGGTACCCCCTTGTAGGTAACTAACTATTTTTCTCTTGCTGCTTTTAAGATTCTCTCTTTGTCTTTTGCTCTTGGCATTTTAATTATGATGTGTTTGGTGTGGTCCTCTTTGGATTCCTTTTGTTTGGGGTTCTCTGTGCTTCCTGTACTTGTAAGTCTATTTCTTTCACAAAGAAGGGGAAGTTTTCTGTCATTATTTCTTCAAATAGGTTTAAAATAACTTCCTATCTCTCTTCTTCTGGCGCCCCCAAATTCGGATGTTGGTATACTTGAAGTTGTCCCAGAGGCTCCTTACACTATCTTCATATTTTCGGATTCTTTTTTCTTTTTGCTTTTCCATTTGGGTGTTTTTTTACTTCTTCGTACTTCAAATCTTTGACTTGATTCTTGCAATCCTCTAGTCTGCTGTTGGATCTCTGTACATGCTTAATTTCTAGTTGTTCCTTTTTCATATCCTCGAGGGTCTCACTAGACTTACTGCAGGGCTTACTAAATTTATCGGTGGTCTCACTAGACTTATTGAGGGTCTTACTAAATTTATCGGCGGTTTCTAGAAAATTCTTGAAAAACCTTAAAAAAGTGGTTTTGAACTCTATATCCTGTAGTTTGCTTTCCTCCATTTCTGTCGTTTGTTACCTGTTTCTTTATCTCCACATTTTGGCTGCTTCCCTGTGTTGGTAGATGGTTTTCTGTGCTAGGTGTCCTATAGGGCCCAGTGGCTCAGCCTCCCCAATTACCTGAGGTAGACACTCTTGGTGCACCCCTTTGTGGGCTTTGTGCAAAGTCTTGTTGTAGTTAAGCCTTGATTGTAGTTGGTATCACTGGGAGGAATTGACCACCAGGCCAATTGGCTGTGAGAATCAGCTGAGTCTATGGTGGGAGAACTTCTATGTTGGAGACACCCTTGAGGGGCAAGACTTGCTTCAGTGGGGCTTTGGTGCTCACCGAGTCTGCTCACTGAGTCTGCCCACTGAGTATGTCCCATATGGATCTGAGGAGTTGTAATCTGGATGGTCCCACTCTGACCACTGGGTACACTGGCTCTTGAATCTCTAAGGAGGTGCTAATTTAGCCTTTGCCTGAGGTACCCAGCAGGAGCTAAGGAGAGATCTGCAGATTCCTTTTCTTTGTTTGGGATTTGGAGGTGCCCAGATGAGGCCCAGCTGTGAAGCGATGCAAGCTGCTGTGGGGCCTTGGGTCTTCTTTTGGATATTCTATGTCTCTCTGACCCAACTGCAGTTTGTTAGGTAATTTTAGATTGCAAAGGGTCAGGCCATTCATATGCAAAAGCCTCTGTGCATAGCTTGGGTGGGGCGGGGTCTCAGGGAATCAGCAGGGCAGAGCAAACAGCTATGGCTGATCCTCAGCCCTGCCCTAAGAGGCACCGGGTCTCAGTGTCCTGCGGTAATCGCTGCAAGCACCTCTGAGAGAAAGCCGCCTCGAATTCTGCTCACTGCCAGACAGTCCAGTTTCTCCCCATATGAGTCTGGGTCCCCAGAGACTCACCCAGAACTGATGTTGGGGCCATCGGGAGCTTGTGTCTCCCTCCCAATTGAAAAAGACAACCGTGTCCTCAGTTGCCAGCTCTTTCCGCACGTGCCTCCGTACCTCTGCACTTTACTTCCCCACCCCCTCTGAGTCTCAGTGTGCTTTTCTCTTTCCTTCTAGTTGTAGAATTTCCACTCAGCCAGCCTTCCTGTGGTTCTGGATGATGTCTGTTTTGTCTTTTAGTTGTATTTTTGAAGAGGTTGTGCGAGGCAGCAATTTCAGGTGTTTACCTATGCCGCCATCTTGGTTTCTCTTCCCTCTTTAGTAGATAGGATTTCTCTGGAGTTTCTTTAAAGAAAAAAATCTTTTCAATAATTATTTTGTCCTTTTAGTTTATTTTGTCTCTGTAGGGCTTGAGCAAAATATTTTCTAGGGATATTGTGTAGTGGGCTGCAAGTGTGCTCCTTGTGAGTTGAGCTCTGCAAAGGTGTCACCCTTCAGTCATCTCAATCTCTCTTACGTGTCTCGGTTTCTCTCCTGGTCATCTAAAACAGCCAGAAGGACTCAGGGTGCTGGTTTGCCAAACGACATGTGCGCTCCCCGGGTGAGCCAGTAACTTAATTATAGTTGAGATGGAATTCTCTATAGAGCAGCTTTCATGTCCCTGAAATAATCTCTGACACGTCCACGAAGGTTCTTAGTCACCTAAAAGCACCCAGTGATTTGGGCAGCAGGGACAAATTGCTCCTTCTCTTCGGAGTTAAACTTAACTCTTGTTCATATAGCTGTTATTTGCTCAGGCTTACAGAAAAAGCCGACTATGCTAATTGTGAAGCCGAATACACCAATTGTCTTGTGTAGTCACCAACTTCTGCCAAAGCCAATTGTCTAAGAACGGAGGGGCACTTATCTGAGGTGTCCCTTGAAATAAACTTTAACCGTGCAGGTTTTCGGACATTCAAAGTAGTTGCCAGCAAAAGGAATACTTTATGCAGGCAGGACAGTGGCAGACAATTTCATCTGACCTTGTATTAGTACTAGAGGCCCGGTGCACAAAAATTTGTGCACTCAGGGAGGGTCCCTCAGTCCGGCCTGTGCCCTCTGGCAGTCTGGGACCCCTCGGGGGATGACCACCTGCTGATTTAGGCCCGCTCCGCAGCAGTCAGACATCCCTCTGGCAGCCCGGGAGCCCTCAGGGGATTGCATGTTTTTCTTTTATTAGATTAGATCATGGTGTGTTTTTTCTTGCCATCATTAACCATAGTAACTGTTGCTTATGTATTAAAGTTCTATTCCTGCTAAGTCTAGAAGCAGCCTCAGAATCCTTCTCACCATTCATCTTAAGTCTGATGCTTAGTTGATCAGAATTAATACCTGAGATGAAGCCTCTTACTGCAGATGTATCCCAGAATGCATGGCATCCTCTCTGCTTTATGATCCAGCTAATAATACATTGCCTCAATCATGTTGACTGAGGTCATTTTTCCCCTTGCAGTTTCTAGTAGTAGATTACCATCTACTGCCTAGGAAGTAAAATTGACTGTCTCTATGTAGATCGCAAAATAAGGCATTTTTCTCATCAATAAAATTTCATTCTTTCAGCATGAGTAATTTTGTCAACAACGTTTTGAGGCAGTAACAGTTTATAACAAATTGAGTGAATTATTGTTTCAGGTACTGTGCTGTGTCATACACAGATTTCATTTTATCTTTGCAACAACTCTATACAGGAGGTACTATAATGACACAGATGAGAACACTGAGGTATAGAGAGATCAGGTAACTTGACCAGCAAAACCCAAAAGTGGCTGAGTCTCATTTCAAATCCATGAGCCTTGGCATTTAACCATTACACTCCACTCAGTATTGTGTTAGAGCCTGCTCTTACTGGCTCACAAATTTTCAGGAATTTTGTAAGCTGGTTGTTAACCATGTTCATTATTAAAAATTAAATTATATAATCTTTTTTTTTTTTTTACACAAACATAGACAGAAATTTTTACTAGTTAGGCTGGCAGATTCCACCTCTGACAGAGAGCAAGCGCCCTTGAGAAAAGGCATTTTGCTATCGGTCAGAGCATTCAGCCTGAAATCAAACATTTTTTTTTCTCACAGACTTCCACACTTACATGCACAAATAATTATACCTAAGTAGACATACAAACATCAAATAAACATCTACACTTACACCCTTTCAGTGAACAAGTACTTTTTGTTTTGCCCAGATTTCAAGATCCCCAGCAGACCAACAGGGAGCCAGCCAGTCCGATGCAAAACCATAAGAGTCTGTATTTCAAGCTGGCTTGAGCTCTCCGTCCACCACACTCACCGACACAACGGCAAGCCAAGTGGCCGAGAGAGATAACTCAGTATGGAGACGGGTTTTATAGGGGGGTTGGAGTAAGGGGAGGAGAAAGGACTGTGCTCTGCCGATTGGCCAGGTGCAAGTTGGTGTCTTGTTCCTGGGTGTGGCTAGCAGAGGCTTAGACTTCCGGGAAGAAGCTCCTTGACAAGCACGTGGCTGCCCCAAAATGGAGGACACAGGATAAGATGGAGGGCGTGGTCCTCGCCCTTTCATTCCCCCCTTTGTCTTGGAACTTCCGGCTCAATCATGAGACGGACTGCATTTCTATTTCATCATTGCTAGAGGCCCATACTGGGCACACAGAACTATCAACTGAACTATCCCTATACGCTTAACAAATGGTCCAGTGGAAGGGAAAGAAACCATTTTAGCTTTAACAACTTCTATTGAAATAGGATTTTTCTTCTTAAAATTCCTCCATGGCTATCAAAAAGCCAAATCAAGATTAATTTATCTACTGTATTCAATGTGGCCTGATGTTTGCATAAACACAACAAGAATGGTAACAGACCACCTTTGCTGGAATCTCATGGTTGAATCTTAATGTGCCCCGTAGGGCCAGGAAGCCAAGCCATCTAGCTGCCATCAGGCCTGCCTGCAGTATCTGCTGAGTTAGGTGAATCCCTCCCCTGTAGCAACTCCACCTGAGCCCAAGCTCCAGGATTTAAGGCCCATCTCAGTAGCCCTCCTACCCGTTGCGGCCCAGAGTGTGTGGGGGTTCCACAGGGATGCAGAGGCATCTTTACTGCTCCCCTTCTACTCTTACCACCTGCCAGTGATGGTAGGGCATGGGCCTGACACTCCAGCGCCAGCCATCTTCAGGGCTTCCAAGCAGGATACCAGGCTTTCTTCGTGGCATTCTTACTGGCTTCAAGTCTTTAGAGCTCAGACAGGACTCTTTAAAACATGATACTCCAGTCAAAGTTTTTCGTTAATAAAACTACTATTAGGAACTGGTCTTACTGAATCTATGCAAAGAAATGTATTGCCATGACTTATTTAGCATTGCCAAATTTCAGAGGAATTACATAAGGAGAAAAACATACTGATCTACTCTAAGATTTTCTGATTTTCCTTGCCAATTCCTTTTAACAAAACAGTAATTGTTGGCATTAAATTTCTTTCTATGCATAACCATGCCTCAGACCTTCTATTCTAAACAGGCTTTTTTTCCAGCTTTACTACCCCTGACATGGGCATGGTAACTCAGGCCTGCAAGACAGTATTACAGGCTGCCAACTGTTAGCTGTCTCTCAACAGAGACCAAAACCTGATGGGCACCCTTTCCTGCCCATTTGGGCACCTGCCCTCTTGGCAGCTAGCCATCCTTTACTTTTAGGGGTTACCCCACATAGTTCCCTTCCAGGACAGCCAACATACATTCAAACCTGAAAAAGAATCAAAGGTCAATATAACATATCAATACAATGAAACATAATATTGGCATCATGGCCGCTTCAGGCAGCCAAATCTTCCACTACTAAACATGTGATACTAAAGTCTATTCCTGATCTTCCTATGAATTGTCCTTGTCTTTTTGTAGCCATGTCCATGAAGACGCAGGCATTATCTAAGTCTATTCAATGTTACCAGCATCGGGCATGTCGAGCACACCGTAGCTTGAGCTTGAGCGGGTTGTGTTGATCTCGATCGACGCTCCATTTGGTGATGAAGTCTTTCCGGATCGCGGATGGGTCCGCTGACCAGACGTGGGTGTGATGGACCCAGGTTGCGACGCCGTCTATCTATTTTGAGAGCGGTGGGGGTCGTCAGCAACAGGGTGTAGGGTGTAGGGACCCTTCCAACGTGGCTCCAGGGTCTCCAGGTGGTGCCTTTTGACGTAGACCCAATCTCCTGGTCTGTGCTGATGAGGAGTTGGGGTTGGGCTGGTCTCCTGAGTGGCGCCGAGGCGCAGCCAAATGTCCTCGTGGGCCTTCTGGAGCCCTCTCAGGGAAAGAGATAGTTCTTGCAGCAAGAAAGTCAGCTTTAAGGTTAGGAATGATAGGGGGTGGCCTGCTAAACATGATAGGAGAGCCACCCAGTCCCCGCCAGTTTCCATGGTTCCTTTTTACCTGCCCTGAACTTTGGGGTCTATAAGCACAATGTAATTTCCAATTTGCCCCAATAGCCCTGGTTACTACCTGTGTTGCCCTTTGTGGCAGAGCAGCAACCAGGCCTCTTTCAAGGGAGTGCGCTAGAAGGAGATATCAGCCCCTCCTTTGCTAGCAGCAACAGGTACCAAACCCTTTCAGTACATTTGACCAGCTTCATTCCCGCCCATCTTTACAGATTCCAGGGCCCATTCTCTTCCTTTAATCAGTACTGGCCTGTATTATCTAATTCAGCACAGGCAGGGGGAAGGGCTCATTAAATCTTTGCCTTTAGGAACTGTGAGCCCCACCCTTAAATGTCCCAATCATACTAGAAAAGCCACAAATACCTTTTAAATTTACCCCAGAATTTCAAAATCCCAACCCAGCACAGAATATCACATAGCAAATCAAAGTTCCCAGCAAACAAATAGACAGAGGTGTTTACAAACATACTTACACCTTTTAAGTGAACAAGTATCTTTACAGTCTTGGGCTCTTGAGCAGATAACAGGAACACCGCCCAAGTCCCCTGATGGGCCTGACGGGAACAGATGTGGGGGCCTTTCCCACATCCCAGGACAGGATTCTTTACCTATGTCTCATTCAGATAGAAACGGTTTTCATCACAAACAAACAAACAAATCCAAACCAAAAACCAAGAAAATCAAGGCCAGAAGTACCCTCTGATGTTTCAGGGGTACCAAGGAAGGAGAAGTTAGGCAGTTTCCAGCCCTTCTCACAATCCACCACCAGTGACCAGTTCCAGCTTACTGGCCTAACATTTCTTTTTCTTTCCATCACACCAAAGCCATGCTTTCCAGTTAGTTAGAACTTTTAGCCTTAATTTTTAGGTGACAAGTAAATAATTAACATTCCTCAGATTAACAATACATTCAAATTTAACAACAAGGATACATATTTAAGCAATAAGGACAGATCAATTTACAGAAGCAGAGACAGCATGCAATCCAAACCACAGCTGTGGGTAAACACATTATCTAGAGTCCTTGGGTAACCTAGGTTAAACTTAGGCATATCCTGGGTCTCCCGAACACTGAGTTGCAAGTTAGCTGGAGCCCTCCCGACCCTGGGACAGCTGCACTGTCCCTCCCAGGCAAAGGAAAAATATGCCCTTGAAGATCAGTATGAAACCACAGTTTCTATCTGACTTTAGAAATTGGATTACTGCTACCAGTCCCTTTTAAAGACTTTGACATAACCTTTAATTGTTTTTAGATTAAGGAAAGCAGGGTTTTCTAGATTTAAGAGATTAGCTTAAAAATAAATCTGCGAGGCAAGCTCACTTCCTGCCCCATCCACATTTCTGCAGCAAAACTCCGCCTTAAAGCTCCACCCCTGACTAAATCAGAGGGAGGGGCCTTTGCTGTTTCAAGATGGCGGCCCCCAGGGGAGCAGCAAACCATGCGGCCAACATGGCGGCTGCCAAGTCATGCAGCCCAAAATGGTGGCTGTACCAATAAGCAAAGGCATTTGTTACCACAATAACACAATTTTTCCCAATTCAATCCGAACATTTCTTTGTCAGGTTCATCTCCGCCATTTTTAAGGCCAAATCAGTCTCGGAATTTTATTCTGTACACAGCAAAGGGTCAAGTTCAGCTCAAAACTATGCGCACTCGTTTTTAAACTGGCCTTTTCCCTTTACACGTGCACAGAAATCCCAGATGCATTTACTTGGGAAGGGGGTGACCTGTTTTCACAGATCATTACTCAGATGCCCACCGGACCTAAGTCCTGAAGCAACACAAAGAAGGGGAGAGGGCAGGCCCCGTCCCTCCACACTCACACACCTTTCACCAGACATTCACTCAGAGTTTAAACAATAACAACTTCCCAACTCCTGAGGGAGCTCTACAGCCTCCCCCAATCTCCTTGAAATGATCAATCACAATACCCAAAGGAGCAGTCTGAGTCCATCCCATAACATCCGTCCAGTAAGTCCACAGAAAACAGAAAAACACAGACAGACAAACAGGGCGCCAAAGAACAGCCTTCCAACTCCATAGAAGCAACTAGACGATGGCCTTACGCCAAACCGGCGGGAGCGATCCGCCTTGTCTCAAATCCGCGAGGGAATACACATCCCTCAAATCTGCGAGGGGGATACACATCCCTCGTGGGGAGCAGAACATCTTCCAACTCTCCCCCGCCTGTGGTCTTTCACAGCGCGTCCGCCTAGACCTCTCAGGCACTTACAGATTCCAGACACGAGCTCACACAGAACAGAAAACAACGCACAGACACTTATCGCGGCCAGTCAGACTCTTAGAACTGGGGGGGTCCCTGGATGGTGTTGGGATCCCGGACGAGCCCCCAAATGTATGCCCAGATTTCAAGATCCCCAGCAGACCACAGGAGCCAGCCAGTCCGATGCAAAGCATAAGAGTCTGTATTTCAAGCTAGCTTGAGC
>NW_005877258.1:0-8849 GCF_000147115.1 Myotis lucifugus
CAATACCCCCTCCTCCTTTATGACAGATGCCCTCGCAAAAAGCAACACTACATATTAACAAATTAAGCATATACCGCGCTTCATAACCTTCTTTTTTTCCAGATATTTTCTCCAATATCGTTGATTGAATTAAAATTCGAAATTTTATTTTTATTTTTTTATTTTTCGTAAACAAGAGATAATTGGAACATCATTTAACCTTTTTAGTCCCATGTTACCTTAGCACCCCTTCTTTGCTTTATTGCTATAAAGGTAGATAAGTCCATTCATTATTGCAAGGGGGGTACCCCTCGGCATGGCAAATAATTAACCCATCTGTTGGGGGGGGGGCGGCTGGCCAGGGGGAGGGATCCTGGGAGGTTGGCCAGCCAGCCCCCCCCAATCGGGGCCTATTGGGGTGCCAGACAGCAGAGGGGAGGGACAGTGGGAGGTTAGCCGGCTGTGGGGAGGGACCACAGGATGTTGGCCAGCCAGCCCCCCAATCGGGGCCATTAGGGGGGCTGGTCGGCTGGGGAGAGGGGCTGTGGGAGGTTGGCTGTAAGAGTGCACTGACCCCCAGGGGGCAGCTCCTGCGTTGAGCGTCTGCCCCCTAGTGGTCAGTGCATGTCATAGCAACTGGACGACCGGTTGTTCCCGTCATTCTTGTCATTCGGTTGTAACGGTTGCTTAGGCTTTTATATATATAGATTACGCTTTGATTGGTTGAATGGTCGACCGGACATTTAGCATATTAGGCTTTTATTATATAGGATATCTTACTACAAATTATTTTAAGATACTGAACATGATTAAAATAATTTGCATTTCATGCTTATTTGTTAAAAAACGTTTAATCTTTCACCTATGTTGTGAAATTAGAGTTCAGCATGAGTGCCTCTGGGATTTATTGGTAGTCAATTAAAAACACCCCCTTTTATTTACCTTCATCATATATTTAGGTGTTAGAGGTTGAATGTGCTGTTTACTTTACAAATAATAATAATATGCTTAGGCTCATGTCCTCCTTTGGTTCATGTAGGAACAGTGGAAGCCATGTGTCTGTTCGATAAAAAACACACAAACATAACATTTCCTATTTATTGCTATTTCCCAGTTGAGTCTGATCTAAAGCAGTGATTTTCCACCTTTTTCGTCTCATGGCACACATAAACTAATTAAAATTCTGCAGCAGCCCAAAAATATGTATTTTCTGCTGATCTGACAAAAAATAGGTATACTTTTGATTCATTCACACTAGACAGTTATTGTTCTGTTGGTTGTTGTCTTATTTTATTTTTTGACAATCTAAGGGAAAAGAGGTCAGTGCCCTAAATAGTCAGGTATTGCATGCTTTAAAAATTCTTTCAGCACACCGGTTGAGAATAGATTATCTAAAGAAATGGATTTCTGTTTGCTATTTTGAAAGGCCAGATGTTGTCCCTCTAGGGGTTATCTCCAACCATAAATCAGGGGTTATAAACTCAAACGCCTGGGAAGAGGGTTGAGTGAGGACTGTGGAGGACTACACAGTGGGTGTCCTTTCTTAAGGTGCTATTCTGCTCCAGTTAGAAACTGAGTGAACAGGTTACAAATCCAGTGTTGCCAGAGCTTCTGATTTCCCAAGAGAAAGTGGAAATTGGGATTTTGATGAATACATCCACATTTTAAAGAATTAGCAAATATCTTAAACATTTAAGAATCCTCTCTGGGCCATATAAAACACATTTGAGGGTTGGTTTCAGAGATCTAAGGACTGCCACTTTCAGTCTTTGGCATTAATATTTGTTGAGTGGACAAGTGCAGTCATCAGACACTGTGTGCTGTTTGCCACATATCCTTTTGAGTATCTGAATTCATTTCATATGATTCTCATAGTAGGGGACATTGGAAACATGTTTGGGGAAGCATCTATTAAGTAAAACTCCGGTAAGAGATGATTTTTCATCACCTGTTGAGGGGATGATTCACCACATTATTACCAGGCAGCAGTATGCCTCATAGAGTAGACTCTGGGTGGTCTGGGCACCCTTGAAATCAGAAGGAAAAAGACGTGCTGTTTGCTTTACCCCCGAGTTCTACATTTGAAGAGAAGAATTATTTAGTTGGACTTTCAAGATAATTGTTAATAGCCCAAGCCGGTTTGGCTCAGTGGATGGAGCGTTGGCCTGTGGACTGAAAGGTCCCAGGTTCGATTCTGATCAAGGACATGTACCTAGATTGCGGGCACATCCCCAGCAGGAGGTGTGCAGGAGGCAGCTGATCAATGTTTCTCTCTCATCAATGTTTCTGGCTCTCTACCCCTCTCCCTTCCTCTCTGTAAAAAATCAATAAAATATATATATTTTTAAAAAGATAATTGTTAATAGGTTCTCCTAAGTGTTTTCCTCAGTCACTGAACAAGTGTGGAAGGTAGCCTAGAGCAGTGGGTCTGCAAACATCCCCAAATAATCTTGCCTCTGGTTTCTCCCTCATGCCCTGTCCCTTTTCTGAAATGGGCCTGTCTGTAGGATGACTATATAATTTATTGTTTTTTAATTACTTTTAAAAAATATTTTTATTGATTTTAGAGAGGAAGGGAGAGGGAGAGAGAGATAGAAACATCAATGATGAGAGAGAATCATTGATTGGCTGCCTCCTGCATGTCCCACTCTGGGGATCAAATCCGCAACCCGGCATGTGCCCTTGACCGGAATCGAACTTGGGACCTTGCAGTTCACAGGCTGATGCTCTATCCATTGAGTCAGACCGGCTAGGGCTATAATTTATTGTTTAATCTGGGACAGGTTTCATGAAGAAAGGGGGCACCACTAATGATTACACAAGCATAACAAGTACAAACTTAGATCGATGAGGGTAAACTGAGACATGATGACCCTAGATTAAATGACAAAGTTTGTGTTCCCGCCGAGCCACTGAGATGAAGACAGAAACTACTTACTGGTTTCTATATATAAAATGATGAGGTTTTGCAGAATATCTGTTCACACATCTTTTTGGCGGTGGATCTGCATGTGACCTCAGAGATGGAAGCACTTGGGTCTGTTTTGGGGAGTTGCCGTAGTGACGTGCCCTCTGGCTCCAGACCTTCAGGATGGGTCATAGGCAACTTAAGGATGTGTGTCTGGAGGAGCCCTCAATGGGAATGGCCTAGTACAGAGCTGTTTCTCCCAGGTGCAAAGCCAGGTGGGAGTTGGGAGCAAACCAACCAGTTCCAGATCAAATATATGCCAACACAGTTTGGTTCCCATTTACTCAAGCTTGTGTAGTCTAGCACAGGGGAATTGTCAGCCTAGCATATTTCAGCAAAACTTGGATATTTGAACTAGTAAAAGTGCTTAACTCTTCTTACTTTAAGAAATTCCACTGGTTCCCTAGCTGGTTTGGCTCAGTGGATATAGAGCGTCGGCCTGATTCTAGTCAAGGACACATGTGCGGGTGGCGGGCTTGATCCCCATTAGGGGGTGTGCAGGAGGCAGCTGATTAATGGTTCTCTCTCATCATTGATGTTTCTATCTCTATATCTCTCTCCCCCTTCCTCTCTGAAATCAATAAAAATATATTTAAAAAAATTCCACTGGCATAAATTGAGTTGTAAAACTGGTTGGGGATCCAAGAATTATCTACCTACGATCTAGAATGGGTCACTAAAATTTTTCAAATATTTATCTTTACATTTAGAAAGAGGCTGTATAGCATTATTTCAATTTTCCTACTAAAAAGCAGAAATTGTTTTATATCATGTGTATTTTACCATACCAGAGGCCCGATGCACGAAATTCGTGCAAGGGGCTTGGCCCTCGAAGCCCCGGCTTTGTCCAGAAGGTCGACCAGAAGGACGACCAGAAGGTCGTTTGGCTGTCCGGTCTAATTAGCATATTACACTTTTATTATTATAGATTATAAAAAGCAAGAGTTGTTAGTGTTTATAAACATTGTTAGAGTTAATTATCATTTGCATGAGACTCTTAGCAGGAAAATTAGATATCATAATTATAGCATGAACAATCATTTAAAAGATAAAAACGTAATAGCTATAATTTTTAAATGTTTTTATTGATTTTAGTTATTGGATTTCAGAGATTGGAAGGGAGAGGGAGAGAGAGAGAAACATTAATAATGAGAGAAAATCATCAATTTGCTGCCTCCTACATGCCCTCTACAGGGGATCGAGCTGGCAACCAACTGGGCAGGTGCCCTGATGAGTGCCCTAATCTGGATCGAACCCTGACCTCCTGGTTCATGTCAGTGCTCAACCACTGAGCCACACTGGCCAGGCTAATTTCTGTAATTTTCATTGATTTTGTTTATGTACTTTTTAAAGTTACCTATGACCCATCAGGAAGGTCTGGAGCCACCTCACCTTCCATTGATTTCTAGAGAGTAGAAGGGAGGGAGGGGGGAGTGAGGGAGAGAGAGAGAGAGAGAGAGAGAGAGAGAGAGAGAGAGAGAGAGAGAGAGAGAAGCATCCACATGAGAGAGACACATTGATTGATTGTCTCTTGAATGTGCCTACACCCGGGACTGGGGAACCTGCAACCGAGGTACATGCCCTTGACTGGGAATGGAACCCATGACTCTTTGGTCTATAGGCTGACATGCTAACCAGTGAGCACATGTATATATTTCTTGAAGCTTCTAAGAACATATTTTCTGAGCTTTATTCAGGTAACCAATTTTCAACTTAATTTTTATTGATGTATTTCAAAAAAGGTTATTTTTCAGTTCTTTCTCATAGTTGACGGTTAGTAGCTTTGTTAATATACTAGTCAGGAAACTAGAGAAATAGAAATGTGGAAGTTCCCACAATTCTCGCTCTGCTTACTGAGTAGTTTGCTATTCTGGACAGGTAGACCTCTCTTTATGTTTGATGTGGTCATTTTTTTCTTCTCTCCCTTCCTGCTGATCTGAGGTGGAGGTTAATGTGCTCTGGCTCCTGGTAGAATCTTGCCTGCGATACCTTGGGGAAGGTAGAAATGTGTGCCAGGGCTTCCCAGTTGTGAAGGAGAGTTTTAATGACGATTGAGGCAGTTTGTCATCAGGGCTCGTGTGTCATAAACCAGAGGCTCAAACTTGGTTCTCTGTCAGAATCACCTGGAGGGCTTGTTAAAACAGACCGCTGGATCCCACCCTGTTTGTGATGCTAACAACTTCCCAGATGATGCTCAGACTACTGGCCCGGGGACCACAGTTTTAGAACCATGGCTGTTAACGATGTTGTTCATGTGGTTGGTTGATTATATGACCACAATGTTCCTTTGGTTATTTTTACAATCGTTCTCAGACTTGAAAGTTCAAGGTGAGTGTGAAGAGGAAAAATATCTGACTATAGAAGATTTTAATGAAACTCTTCTTTTTCTGCTTCACAGCTTTGCATCTCTTCTTCTCTTGATAGACAGTATTCTGCCAGGCATCATAAGACTATTCATATGTTGAATGGAAGCTTTACCTTTCAAGCAAAAGTTTTAAGTTCTGCAGAGGGACTAAACCATTTTTTGGGGGAATATATCCTAATGTTATATTAAGATGAGTTTTTGCAAAAATCAAAGCTTTATTTATTTGCATTTAGTGAAATAACAATATTCAGCATGTTTGATATACTAGCTGTTAAGAAAATCAGGCAAAAAGAAATAAAGATTTAACACTTTGGTGAATAAGACAATGGCCACTCAGAATAATTATTGCAAACAATTTTGTTTATTCCTTTTTTTTTTTTTTAATCCCAGGGCCTTTGTTTTGTCAAATCATCTGGATCGTTGTTTCATTTGGGCCATGTTAGTGTGTCTGAATCAAGTCAACATACAGTTACTTAGATATAAAATGAGGGGCAGATTAATTATAATTTAGTATGTTCAGAATAATTGACCAGGAAAAGGATTGTGCTTGAAATATGGTCTACATGAAATATTAATACAAATTTAACAACTCATTGGGAGGCATTGACTGAGGGTGTCTCTGGCTTGTTACTCTAATGCTGTAGTGCGGTACTGTACACCATAGTATGTCTGTCTGGGCTTTTCAATGCATTTCCTTAAAAGTTAACATTATTGAGCTCCTGCTGGGTGATGTCAGTGCCCGTAGTGCATTTCCTAGGCTGTCCCATTTTATCTTCACAGCAACCATGTATAAAGTGTACACCAGGATTCTCCCCCGCTTTACAGATGACATAACTGGTATAGAAAAGTTAAATTATTTCCTCAAGGACACAAACCTTGTAATAATAGAAGCAGATTCCAGTCCAGGCAGACAGATTCTAAAGCCTGTCCTCTTATCTGCTGTGCTAGAATGCAGTTGTTGAAAAATTGTTTTTAGTTGTTAGTGTTATGAACGTTTATGTTATCACTTTTACCCACTATTTCTTTTCAGCTTTATTGAGGTATAAATAACAAATAAAAATTGTGTATACTTTAGGGTACACTGTGATTTTTTGATATATGCATCAAATGAAATGATTACCACAATCAAACTAATTTACATATCCATCACCTCACAGGGTTATCATTTTTGTGGTGAGAAAACTTAAGATCTTCTCTTTTCGCAAATTTCAAATATGCAATGAATTATTATTAACTATAGTCACCATGCTGTCTGTACATTAGATATTCAGCACTTATTTATCCTGCATATCTGAAAGTTGGTGTCCCTTGGCCAACATCACCCCATTTCTCCCATCTGCCAGTCCCTGGCAACCACTATTCTTATCTCTGCATTTATGAGTTTGACATTTTCAGATTCTATATTTAAGGAGACCAAGTATTTTAGATTCTATGTATAAGTGAGTATTTGTATTTCCCCCCACTTTTATATTGAAATTCTCCACAGTTAAATAGGCATATTAACTTTGTAAAATAATAATTAATGCTGAATGCATGCTTGGATGTAGTTATGCCAGTATGTACTTTTCTTTTAATGGGAAGAAAAAAGTCTACATGATTTGTTAGGCTGGTGAAGCTAACCTGCTAACCTTTTACTAAATCACTGGAAAATGTTTAGGATCAATGGGGGAATTTAAAATATAAAGGACTGTCAAGAAATAGAATACAATATCATCCCTTTTCTTATTGCTTTAATATTGTTATTAAAAATCTGGACAGAAATCTGAGCCTGCTTCAAATGAGATAAAAGGTGATTAGATATGAGCTGATTTGACTGTGAGTGGTGGGCACACAATGCAATATACAGATCTTGTATCATAGAAATGTACACACTTGAAATCTATATGATCTTATTAACCCATGTCACCCCAATAAATTTAATTAAAAAAAGAATTATGGATGAATATAGGGGGCACAACCACCATACATGCCAACAGGCCTTTGCAAAAATCTACTTGAAAACTAAAATAAAAGCAGTGCACAATGGTTAACAGCCTTGCAAGGAGCCAACAGGAAGGGACAGGAGCAAATCATCTCATAGAAGAGGGAAGGCCAGCTTTCATAACTGGAAAGAAATTCAATCCAACAGACAATGCACAATATTTAAAGAGTTAGGTGACAAGCATTCGGTGATCTTCAAAGTGAGCAACAGAATCAGGGCTGTCCAACACAGAGTGATGAAGTATCCCAGCAGGCATAAAGAGCATGCTACTAGATTCCTAAGGGGAAGAAATATTTGGAGAACCAAGACAATCAGTTAATTTCTGGTAAACTCAGGAGAAACACTTGGGCTGCCCAGCTAAAGAGAATTAAATAGCTAACACCAGGGCAAGAGGTGAATTGAAGAAGCTGGGAACCATCTAGGGCCTAAAACAGATTTGTTTATTGGTTTGTAAAAGGCCTAAGCCATAAATGTATTTCTTCAGATTATATAACTTATTACTGAAAATGTGTATGAAGATACAATTGTGAGGTACAAGACTACTTGATTTGCCCAGCCAGAAACACTGACTTAGAATTTAGACAACAAATTACTAACAAGTTACATAATACTGATAGTACAATGTTCTATGATTTTAAAATTTGAGAATTTTTTGAAATTTTTGTGAAAATCCATAGCAGTTTCAAAGTAAAGACTATCCAACTGGTTAACGGCATCTACCAAATACAAGAACTAGAGCGGCAAATTTAGGTTCTATATTTAGCCAGGAAGATCCTATTACTTGGAAATCCTTCCATCCCAACCACTTATAAGAAATGAAACTTGGAATAGATCAGTAACTTAAAAAATAATAACTCTAATATACTTTTGGTGGGATTGCAAAAATGTGTATCAAGGTTATCTGAAATTAAACAACCAAAATTCTAATCCCATATTTTTTCCCTTTCTGTCATCTAATCATAGAGTATCAGGGACATAATAAATAACATCTCAAAGTCTAAACTCAGAGATTTCCAAATTTATGGTTGTTCAGAATCCTTTTAAATGTAAATTAAGATGTTAACATAATTATTTTACTATTTAAGTATGTTCACAAAAATGTAGATATAAACTTTATATACTTGTAGCTCTAGCTTTTATTTTTTTTTATTTTTTTTATTTTTTTTATTTTTTTTATTTTTTTAATATTTTTTTATTTTTCGCTTAAAGTATTACAAAGGGTATTACATAAGTGTCCTTTTTTCCCCCCCGCCCTTGACACACCCCTACCCTCCCTTACCCCCCAGTGTCTTATGTCCATTAGTTATGCTTATATGCATGCATACAAGTCCTTCGGTTGATCTCTTACTCCCCTCCCTCCTGCCCCCCAACTCTCTCTGGCCTTCCCACTGCAGTTTGGCAATCAGTTTGAGGCAGCTCTGCCTCTGTATCTATTATTGTTCAAAAGATTGTAATGGTCTTTATTATCCATGAATGAGTGAGATCATGTGGTATTTTTCCTTCATTGACTGGCTTGTTTCACTTAGCATAATGCTCTCCAGTTCCATCCATGATGT
>NW_005877259.1:0-8847 GCF_000147115.1 Myotis lucifugus
ATACCTCTGGACTCTGACAAACAGAAAAAGAGAGAGAAAGAGAGAGAAGAGTTTGAGGAAGAAGAGCCAGCTCTCTGCCACAAAACACCAAGTCGAAACAGCACACGGGGCCGGGCGGGCCGACTCACATAGATTTCGTTGTGGTCAAAGCGCTTCTTGAGGTTGTTGATGAAGGTCTCCTCGGTGAGAGGCTCCAAGAGCACCATGTCGCCAACGCCGATCATGTTGTCCAGCAGGGACGTCTTCACCTCCATCTTGGCCATGGCTCCCAGCTGCAGGGAAGACGAGAACGGGGTCAACGTAAGCGAGTGACATCCTCTCAGATGTGTGCTGAGCGCCGTGGAGAAGTGAAGGGCAGGCAGTGCCCAGTGGCCTTCCCTGTCTCACCAACGTCAGACCCTCCCCTCCCGACAACCTGTGAGCGGCCCCTCAGGTGGCCACAGCCCCCGTCACACCACTGGAGCCCCACTTGCCAACCTGCTCCCACACATGAGCCTCCCTCCCTCCCAGCCCCTCGTCCCGGGCAGGGTCCATCGCCAGAGAGAGCCACTAGGAAGCCAAGGTCCCCGCTTTCTTCTTGAGACCACCCTCGCGCCCCAACCAGAAACTGCAAAACCCTAAAAAGAGCCCAAGCCATCCCTTCCCACCAACCCTTGCACACCAGAGGTCAGACTTAAACCTACGTGAACCTGCCTCCCCCAAGGTGGCATCCCCCAGGTCTCCATGGCGACATCCAGAAGGCCTTTCCCCAGGAAACAAGGCTTGAGAAACGATGCTAACATTTACGGAGCACTGGCCCTGTATCAGATGGTGTGGTAAGCACTGTATACGCATTAATTAACTTAACTGTCCCGCTCACTCTGAGAGAGGTACTGTTATCATTACCCTCATGTTAAGATTAGAACGATTTCTCAGAGAAATGAAGAAATATTGCTGTGGTACCTGAGAGTGCCATAGACCTCAATCACCACTTACCACCCTGCACCTGGGGGGGGGGGGGGGGGGGGTCCCTTTGGATTAACACCTGATCCTAAAGGGAAACCCCCCCCCCGCTGTGAACCTTTAGGTCCCTTGTATTTCTATGCCGCCCAAGATGAACTGACTCGATACTCTAATCTCACTCAACGGACACACAGCTAAAATAGCAAAATAAGAGTAGCATGCAAGGAGTGCCCGTGTATAATTCATGTGCCCGGTTCCGAGGAGGAAGTACATCTGATTCTTTCCATTATGGAGTCGCCCAGACATATCAGACCTTAGAAAGGTTGGTCTACTTCCTTAAAACTTAGCAATTCAAATAAATGCCCCCCTGTTCCAGTCGGGAACATCTAGTAGGTCTCTGAGAGGCGACGGAACCTGCATTTAGTTGGGCCAGGAGGACTGGGAATTCTGTAATTCCTTATTATTAACCACCAGTGATTTATAGGAACCCACAAGCACATATTTTATTTCTGATCCTATGAAGACATTTTTAAGTTGCACCAAAAAGCTGAAATAGAGAGACCAAGAAGCAGCAGAGGCTGTCCCATAAACAGAAAGGAGCCAACGGGGGAGTGTTTAATATTCAAAAGAAGAAAAATAGAGTTAACTCTCTTGTTAATATGGGGGGAAAGGGGTGTTTTTTAGTTTCACGTCAATACACCTGGAATAAACAGCCCCAGATCTCGCTAAAACCCAACAAGAGCAGCACTAAGAATGGTTCCTGCACTTTGAACTAGGCCAGACTCTTGTTCAAAACTAAGAAGATGGGGGTGCGGCCCTGGCCACTCTCCGGAGATGCAGGGAAGCCGGGGAGAGAGCTGGGCCCAGGCCAAGGCCCTGGAAAGATGTGCACAGGAGTAGGAACGTGAGTGGCCAACCTTTGTCGCAATGAATTAACATTTAAATCAAATTTCAAGTTCTCAGACTCTAGCTGCGATTCATTACATATACGTTGGCGGATGAGAGAAGGCTTAGGACTAAGGGGGATGTCAACTGAGATGTGTTTCAAAAAGAAGCACCTCAAACCAGCAATTTAAACGAAGCACAGGCCGCGAGGGAGCCCGCTGCCCCGCGGACTCTGTACACACAGTCTGTTCCCGGGAACAGCTGCCGAAAGACAAGTTCCCCGCAGGTGACCAGTCACACAGCCAACCTTCCTCTGTCATTAACCCGCTCCCCCATCTTTTGAAAGGCCTCATGCAAGTCTGAATGGTTCTAATGGCTACACTTCTCTCCCAACTTTGAAATCCCAAAGTGGGAAGAGGGCAAAACCCAGGCTGAGGCCCAGGCAAAGGGTAAAAGGCGGAAACTCCGGAAACACGATGGTCGCAAACCCAAATTCAAAACAGTAAACCAACTGAAAGGCGGCACCAGCGTCCACTGAGTCATTCAAGCCCCGTGTTGTGTGCTGTGTTCGCCTTTCCAGCATCTGGGCGGAGGGAACAGTGACCCGCCCTCATCCTCCCTGACATGGGTGCTGAGAAACCATGCACAGGTCCCACCCAGCTTCCTACAAAGGGACTGACCACTAGCTCCAGCCTTGGTCTGCTCCCAATGGTGTAAAGACACCATTTAAAAAACTGAAAGCATCATTTCCAGAATTCCTCAAAGTCCAAAAGAATGCAGCATAAACATCATGGACCGCCTTAAAACGGCCATCTGTGAGCTAACATTTAAATATAAGTGGTCCGCCCCAGTCACCAACCTGAAACCACAAGTCACCTACCACGCTAAAGTCATCTGTGCTCGGGAATGGCAAGACCAGCATGTGCCAACCCAACAGTCCCACTCAAGAGCTGCCAAACGCGACGCACATCCATGTGAAGTGCAAGGTCATTCTACTATTTGATATCAAAACTCAAGGCCGCGGTGACTCAGTGGTTGAGCACTGACCTATGAACCAGGAGGTCATGGTTTAATTTCTAGTCAGGCACATGCCCAGGTTTCAGGCTAGATCCCTAGTAGGGGGTGTGCAGGAGGCAGCCGATCAATGTTTCTCTCTCATTGATGTTTCTATCTCTCTCCCCCTCTCCCTTCCTCTCTGAAATCAATAAAAATATATATTTTTTTAAAAAAACAACAGCAACGCTGAAAAAAGCGATTCCAAAGTAATCATTCAGGCTAAGCTGAAATAGAGCATCTGCTGGTCTCCCACGTCATTCAAAGCTCTCGGGGTACCACATATGCAAACAAATGTGTATTTTTTTAAGTTGAAACAGTTTTACTGTAGAATCTGAAAGAACATTCACACATCAGACCTGGGGCTGCAATGATGAGCAGGGTCAATATGAAGTCACGAACATGATTTTAAACTCAAAGGAACTTTGCAAGCAAAGCCCTCGGAGCCACGACTTACTGAACGCAGTGCCTGCCGCTTTGGGAACTGTGACTGAGGCCGTTTACAGGGCTCGGCGAGGCCATCAGCTCTAGACGTCAGAGACAGGCTCTCAGGGAGACCTCTCCGCATCCAACCGTTGTTCCCCCGACTCCATTTCCACCCCTTCACCTCCTGGTGCGTGGCCACGTGTGCAGGGCGGCCCCTTCTCTCCAGAGCCAGCCCCTTGGTGTCAAGGGTCGCACCTTATTCATCTTTATTTCCCCAAAGCTGAGGTGCACACCTCTCGCACAGGGTAGGCGTTCAGAGAAGCACCAAGGGGAATAAGCACGCAGATTTCGGACGGACAGGTGAGCCCTTCAACAACGCACATCCTCACAGCCGCCCTGGGCGGCCGGGCCTGTCACAGCCGACAATGACCCCGCACCTTCCAGCCACTTGGACCCATTCCTCTGAACACATAACATTATCAACAAAGGGCAGGAAACGGAACTGAGCTATTTGGCTCCCAAAGATGAGATCACGGAGGCTTTTAAGAATAACATGAGAAACACATTTGAGTAAGAAAACGGGGCCAATGTGGCAAGATTTCATGAACAAAAACAATAAACCTGAGCAAATCCTGATGGCAAAACACAAGGCGGACAGCGGCCAAGGCTATAGGATGCGGGTCGGTACCTAATGTAATGAGCTCAGTGCCCGAGGAAAGCTGGGATCTCCTTCCTCGCTCGGTGACAATAGCACACATCTCACCTTGGGGAGCAGTTAGATTAAATTTCCGTTCAGTTCGGCTCACCCTCCGTGGACAGCGAGTCCGGCTGCTCTCCGCGACGGCGTTAAGTGCTGGGCACAGGACAGGAACCATCGTGGTACTTCCCCAGCCCGTGCCAACCCCCAGCAGCTCCCAGTCCAGTGAGACGGCCAAGAAAAGAAGCAACTTTTGAAATTTCAAGTGACTTTTCTAGTGATGAAAAAAAACCGGTCCAGTTTAAGAACCCATTGTGGCCCTCGAGTCAAAAAGTTTGCCCAACCCTGGTCTAAAACATCCTTTGGGTTCATTAGAATCCTTATGGAACCTGATTTTGATTAACCAATGAATTGGCCATCGTTTCTGGTGTTATGATTTTGACGTATCTATTTCTAGCTCGAGGTAGGGATGTATAATAGATCACAGAAGCTGTGAAACGGTGGCGCTACACCAATAAACATCCCACACTTTCAATCAGCCAAACTGCATGGCCACCTGCCCCTTTATTCTTCACTCCGCCCCCAAATTAACAACCATTTTATCAACAGCCTGCCCACAAGGCTGTGTCTACCATCTGAACACACCGTCTACCATCCACACCCAAATACAAAACAAACAAAAATAACCCTCCCGCTCCCCCTAAATTCCACACGTCACAACTAACCCAGGTCCTCATCCTTGGCCTTGCCCTGTCTCCTACTTCCTTCCCCCACAGCCAACCTTTTTCATTGACTCTGCCACCTTCATCACTCCGGCTCCACCCCCCAGGGTGACTGCCCTACCCAGCCTTCCCCTCTCACCGGGAAGCCAGAGCCTGGGGAGTGGTTCTCTGCCGTCAGGCCACCCCAGCCCCCACAGCCAGCCCGCTCCTTCCCCACCCATAAACTGCTCGGCCCTTTCTAAACCACGGTGCCTTTCTGAATCACAGTCAGGCTGGGTGCGCCCTGCTCTGAGTCCTTCCATACCTCTCCAGGGTCCTTAGGACAACGGTCACACGCCTTAGCAGACCCTTGAGGGGGAAACAGAGAAATAAAGAATTGCCTATGACACAGCAGTTCACTTCAGGGTATGGAAGCAGAGACTCAAACAGACCCCTGTATACCTTATTCAAAGCAGCGGTAACTAGAGTCAAAAGGTGGAAGCCATCGAGGAGCCCACGGATGGATGCATGGATGCACAGATGGGATGTACACGCACAGTGGAACAGCAGTCACCTTACAAAGGAAGGAAATTCCGACACAGGCTACGTACAACACGGGTGAAACTTGAGGACAACATGCCAACTGAAATAAGCCAGTCCCGCACGGGCAAATACCACACCACCCCTTCTGAGGTGCTGGGGTGATCCAATTCAGAGGCAGAGTGGAGAATGGGGTTCCCAGGGCCTGGAGGAGGGGGAACAGGGAGCTGTTTAATGGGCGCAGAGCTTCACGCTGGGAAGACGGCAAGTTCAGGAGATCGATGCTGGGGACGGTTGCACAATAACGTGAAAGTCCTCGGTGCCACGGACGCGCCCACTTACAAAGGGTAAATGATAAATCTGATGCTATGCACACTCACCACAATGAAAAGTCAACGATCACTTAGTTCAGCCACAACCTGGCTCCAGCCTTCCTGTTGTCCCCTCGCCCTGGGGACACCCCCGCCCCTGGCCCCCCACCCCCAAGGCAAACCTCGCAGGACACACACCGATGCCAAGGCCTCCCGTGGCTGTGGGTGCGCCGCCCACACACCAGCTCATAGGACAGCCTCCAGCCAGACGCTGTGCGCGCTGGGCCAGGGCGTCCGCACGATGAGGGGACAGGGTGCATCCCTCCAGGAGAGGAAGCCAGCCCGGGAGAGGGTGACTCGAAAGTGACCACAGCCCTCGTGGGACGACGGAAAAGCTGCCTCAGGTCCTGCGGGGGGTTCTGGTTGGGGGCCCTCAAGTGGCTCAGCTGAGCTTCTTGTCTTAAACAAACAACCGCAGCCCATGAACCAGGAGGTCACTGGTTCAATTCCCAGTCAGGGCACATGCCCAGGTTTCAGGCTCGATCCCCAGTAGGGGGGGCATGCAGGAGGCAGCTGAGCAATGATTCTCTCTCATCATTGATGCTTCTCTCTCTCTCCCTCTTCCTTCCTCTCTCTCTAAAAATCAATAAAAACATATATTTTATTATGTTAAAATACCCCCGGCTTAAGCCAGTGAGGAGACACGCCTTTGGGCAGCATGCTCTGAGCGAGCCAGCACACATCCAGGGAAACTCAGGTGGCTCGTCTCCTCGCGCACCCACGGAGGCCCGAGTTCCCTCATGCGAAGGGCCCGTTGCCTGCAGCGTGGCTGCCCCCCCGGGCCCTGGTGTGGAGAGCAAGTGCACGATGCACACAGAGGCGGGCCATTCTTCCTTCCAGGGCGGTTCCATCATCTCCACCCTCCCCTGCAGGTCACAGCTGGCCGGGAAGGACACCGGGAATGACAGCCTGGGATGGCACACCGGGAACACAAAAGATCAGGAAGGACTCAGGTTAGAAGCCAAAGGCGAGACACTTCCTCAGCCTTTATCAGCGAAAGGGCGAGCGGAATGAAAACTGCATCCTTTAGGACAACTGACTCAAGCAGCATGGTTTCCAAGAGAGACGGCTGGGGGCCATGCAGACCACAGGGGTGCTTTGCAGGGCTCCCCGGGGTGCACACTTGGACCCTGAATGCATCTGTGCAAGGCTCAGGTGACGCTGATTTTCAGTCCCCTCAGCACAGGCCCTCGGAGAAACGCACCCACTTCACGAAGGGTAGTCATCTGTTTTCCCCTCCTTCACTCCGCGGGGAGCGCTGCCCCACACGGAGGGTCCCCCTTTCCCTAAAGCCTTTTGTGAAGAGCACAGAACTTAATGGACCGCTGTTAGCATGGCTTTTGTTAGAATCTTGGATTAGGAGGGAAAATCAACCCAGCTACTGGGCCATTTCCATAAAGTAAATTGCTGCCTTGTGTTCAAGCTGTGGCTAATACACAGGACGTACAATGACCAGGCGGTGACACGGTGACAGGATGAAGTAGCCCTGAACTGGGAGTGAAAACCAAACAGCTGACAGCCGATGGAAGCCCCCAAGTCATAGAGCAGACCCCAACCTTACAAAGCTCTGTGACTAGGAAGGCAATTCATTCAGCGTCCTAGTTACACCCCCGCAGCCCTTAGGCAGGGCGTGGGGGGAGGGGGGGAGCAGCAGCCACAGTGGCAGCATCCAGGTTCAGGTTCGCATCTGTCTGCTGTGGGACAGCTGGTCAGCAGGAGCGGGGCTCCCCTCGAGCCCCACACAGGCCGGGATTAAGGGTTTGAAAGGCAGCATCTAGAACTTCACAATTCACAGCAATTGGTTTAAAAGAAGCGGTTCTTTCCAAGTGTGGAAAAGGCGCTGCACCCTGTCCTTTCTGGTGTCTGAGCCGAACGTCTGAGGGTCCCAGGCAAAACCTTCCTTTAGCAGAGAGACAAGGCCCAGGCGTCGCACATCTGGCTCCTGTCGCACATCTGGCTCCTGGACGAGCAGGGCCGGGCAAGGAGGAAGCTTTCCGGCGGGGCTGGCGGTGGTCTGCACACTTACTCCCTTTACGCGCACCCCTCCCACCTACCCCCCCACCCCACCCCTGCCCCGAGTCGCCCCGACTCTTCCCGGCACCCCGGTTTCTCAAGGAGAAGCTGCCTCCCACTGGGAAAGGGAACTCCCTAACATGTGGGAGCAAGGGTTTCCCAGAGAATTCATTCCCTCTGACCCACCCGATGGGACACAAAGGCTCCGATCAGACCCAGACTCAGATCCAAGAGATTCCGATCTCAAATCTCGGAGGGCAACGCCCACTCCGTCCTCAGGGTTACTGCGCGGCCCCTGCCTCCGAAGGTTTTCTCTGATGCGGGCTCCCCGCCCAACGCCATCTCCGCTCCTGATGCTGAAGGGCGCCCGACCCCGTGCTGCCTTCCGGCAGGTGTGTCCTCGTTTGCAGCAGGCACTCCACGGGGTGCACTCCATGGGATGCATTACACGAGGCGCAGCCCCTGAGGAGGGTGAGCGACAGCACTCCCTCCGTGGTCAATGCCCCAGGACACTCTGCAGTCACCGCAGGAACAACTGCCCACGCGGGGCAGCTGCAGAGCATGACACCCCCCTGAGACCTGGTGGGGAAGCCCCAGCCCTTCCCCCAAACACACAACCAACAACCAAAACACGAGCAGGTCTGGCTTTCAGGGACTCCAGTCATGCTCTCTGCTCACACTGGATGCTCGTCACTGAGCTCAGGTCTGAAAAGCCCGCGAGAAACTCCATAAACCACTGTTCCAGCCAGAACAGAACAGACGCGGCGTCGCTGGGCCCCGGGAGGCGCACGAGCGACCGCGGACTCCTCACTCGGCTCCTCCAGGCAGAGCTTAAACTCCCACCAAGTCGAACGCGTTCAGGTTGGCAAACCCAGGACCCTGGCACCCCCAGATGAAGGCAGAACTGCCCCAATGTCACGGGCGGACCCTCCGGCTCTGCCTGGCCCTGGGCGGTGTGCAGACATCCACTACGACCCGTGACCATGACCCCACGTCCAGGGCCAGCGGAAACCAGCTTCCTGGAAGTGAACTGGCTTGTGGTCAGAGGGTCCCAACCTGGTGCTGATCTCCTCACCGAGGGAGTCCTCCGACCCCTGCCCCTTCCCCTGCTCACACCGCGGCCTTACCCTGATCAGACCATCCGACCACTCCCCGTTGCCCTCAGAATGAAAGCTACAGTGACGTGGCATCTGGCAGCCACCCACACGGGGTTGCTTGT
>NW_005877260.1:0-8847 GCF_000147115.1 Myotis lucifugus
GCTGGTCCATGTTTCACTCTCTGGCATTGATATTTCTCTTTCTCCCTCTCCCTCTCTCTCTCTAAAAAGAAATAAAAACATTAAAAAAAGGACAGTCAGTATTTGGCACATTGTTACTCCCCTCCCTGGCACATGACAGCCCCCCCCCCAACAATTTGTCAAATGAGTGAGTGAATGCCCAATGCTATTAGGGGCCCAGGGTACAGCAATAAACAAGACAAAGGATCTGTCCCCTGCAACTTATTTTCTAAAGAGGAAAATAGACATTAAATAGGTTACACAGGGGCAGCCCCAGCACGGCCCCGCCCCCCGGCCGCCCTGTGCACCCTGAACTGCACTTGTTCTCTGCACAGCCACCTGCTGCTCTCCTGCGCCCCCGCCACGCCCCGACATGGCTGGCAAAGCCCACGGCTGAGTGCTGAGGAGAGGGACCAGCTGCTGCCAAACCTGAGGGCCCGGGGGGTAGAAAGAGCGGGAAGGCCGAGACGCATCTTCAAGCAGGTCCATTTCCAAGACTTCAGCCGGGCTCTTGGCTTCATGACAAGAGTGGCCCTGCAGCTGAGAAGCTGGACCGGCATCCTGAACGGTTTAACGTGTACAAGGCCCACATCACCCTGAGCACCGTGCGTGTGCAGGCCTGTCGGACGGACGGGACATAAACCTGGCCAGCTTCATCCAACAAGTAGCAGTGACCATGACCTCTTGAATTCTTCAGGGAAAGGGGTCACTGAACTGGAAATCTAGAGAGAAAACAGGGGAACCCCCCCCCCCGGCCAAATGCTGCTGAAGTCAAAATTGCCATGTCCACCTTGCGGCCTCCATTTAGGGGTGAGTCCTTGCTGTGGAAAGAGATGCCAGCATCTCTGCCAACACCAGGAACTTAGACCGTTTCCCCCCACACGATGCCCTTCATCTTGGGGCCCTATTAAAGGCACCCTCGTTTGAGTAAGATCTTCCCATTCCTTACAGCTTCCAAGCAACAGTAATGACTTCCTTTCCAGGCTGTATTTTGCTCCCTTTCTAATTCATTATCCCAGAAACTGTGGTAGAAGCTGGGTCTAAGACAGAATCTTAGAAACCAGAACCCTAATGGCAATCCCCTCCTATGTGATAGAAACACATGCTTTTTATGCCTCAAATAAAACTTGTTTCACTTGGGGGGAAAAATAAGTTACATAATTATCTGTGAAATAGGAGTTGGGGGTAAGAAAGGGGGTGAGAGGGGAGATGAGGAAAAAAATCCACTCAGACCAGATCAGAAGGTGAAGTACTCCTACCCAAGAATTTGATCTAAATCCTGTTATTTCAAAACAACTGCCAATTGTCTGCAATAAGGGTGGGTGCCTGGAGGCAATAATCCCTTCACTTAACAAAAATACGTGGGCCCTGGCCCAGTAGCTCCGTTAGAGCATCATCCTGATGCGCCAAGGTTATGGGTTCCACCCCCTGGTCAGGGCACATACATCAACCAATCTCCCTGGCCAGTGTTGCTCAGTGGATAGAGCATCAGCCCATGCACAAAAGGGTCAAGAGTTTGATTGTGGGTCAGGTCAAGGGCACGTACTGGGTTGCAGGTCGATCCCAGCCCCAGGTGGGACCTGCGGGTGGAAACCATTGATGTGTCTCTCACATCAATGTTTCTCTCTCTCTCCACCTCCCTTCCTTCCACACTCTCAAAAAATCAATAGAAAAAATATCCTTGGGTGAGGATTTAAAAAAGAGAAACAATCAACCAATGAATGAATAAGTGGAACAACAAATCAATGTTTCTCTCTCTCTCTAAAATCAATAAAAAATTTTTTATTTTAAGATATATATATTTTTAAGACAGAATACTTGGACTGTTAAGAGGTGGAGGGGAAATCTACAAATGCTAACAATATCACTGCTTCCCTTGCTTGATGTACAAATATCACCTCTTTCTTTCTAACTCCCACTGAGTCGGAGAAGGCCGGCCCTTACCACTAGGGGGCCTCAGTCTTCTGTGCTGCTGCTTCTGCTCGCCACTCAGCATCACCGCTGACCTCAGGCATCCCCTGGGGCCGCGATTTTCAACCTTTTTCATCTCATAGCGCACAGAAACTAATTACTAGAATTTTGCTGATCTGAAAAAAAAATAGGTATAATTTGGATTCATTCACACCAGATGGCTATGTGTTGGCTGTCGTCATTTGTCTATGTGACACTCTAAGGGAAAAGAGGGAAGGGCCCCTGACTAAGGAGTCAGGTATTGCGTGTCTTAAAAGTTCTTGCGGCCACCGGTTGAAAAACCGCTACCCTGGAGTGTTATAGCCACCCTCCTGCTGGGCCCAAGGGGCTTCATCCGAAGGGTTCCCAGCCTCACCTACACACGGTGTCAGAACCAGACCAGCCCCGTAGGCCCTTAGGTCTTTCCATTTTGCCTGGGTCACCTCCCCTTGATCAGGAATGCTCCCCACTGGGGGCACTTAGGTTCCTATAACATTGAACTTCAGAAGGAAAGGGCTTGTATTCTTGATTACTGTCCCCCCCAAGAAGCATCTTGAGCCCAACTCCTCACCAGTGGCAGCTAAGCCTCAAGGGTCCCAGTGTGCCCGCCACACAGGGCGATGCATGCTACTCACTCACATCGCTGAGGGCGCGAGTCCCCAGACGGCATCTCTCTCACAAACGTGCAAAGCCCCACCCGCCCAGCGAGTGCCTGGTTCCGGGTGGAAATGTGGGCGTGAGGCGAGTAATTTAGAGGTATTTACTGGCAGCCGAGGGGATGAGAATGTTCGTCACCCGGGCAGTGGGGGAGGTCAGGGGGCTCCGTTTGGGGACAGAGAAGGGCAGCTTTCAGGGGAGTTGGGCTGTATCATTCACACACTGTACTGTACACTTGAAATTTGCTCGGAGTATATGTATCTCTTAAGTGTTCTCACCACAAAAAAATGAGGTGATGGATATATTTATTAGTTTGATTGTGCTGATCATTTCACAATATACACGAATATCAAAATATCCATTTGTATACCTTACATGGGTACAATCTTTATTTGTCCATTTTACCTCAGTCACGCCAAGAAGAAAAGGAGCTAGTAGGCTGGGCACGGCCTGACTCTGGAGGCAGTGAGCCCAGCGTGGGAGCCCTCGGAGTTCAGGGAGGGGCCTGGTGTCCTCAGGAAGTGGCAAGGGGCTCCCTCCAGTCCTTCTATTTCAATGTTAAAGGAAAACGGAGGGTGGCTGCATAAGGTGGAGGATTGGGGCTATTTAATTAAGGTTATGATAAGGACCATGGGGTGCCAAGAATAATAGAAGATGTAGATAAGGACATCAGTTTTTGCCCCCAGTAGTCGTGGCACTCAGACTAGCTGAGTTGCCCACTTGTGCTTTATGCCAAGTGTATTCTTTTTTTATTATTTTTATTTTTTAAAAAGTATTTCATTAACTTTAGAGAAGAGAGAGAGAGAGAGAGAGAGAGAGAGAGAGAGGTTGATGTCTCCACACACACCTCAACTGGGGATCGAAGCAGCAACCCCGGTATGTGCCCTGACCTGGAATCAAATCCAACACCTTTTGGTGCACAGGACAACACTCCAACCCAGCCACACCGTCCAGGGCCCAAATGCATTCTTAATAAGGCTACTTGCTTTGCCTCATTTTGTTTTAATATATGTTTTTATTGATTTCAGAGAGGAAGGGAGGAGATAGAAACATCAATGATGAGAGAGAATCATGGATCGGCTGCCTCCTGCACGCCCCCTACTGGGGATCGAGCCCATAACCCAGATGTGTGCCCTGACTGGAAATTAAACCGTGACCTCCTGGTTTATAGGTTGACGCTCAACCAGTGAGCCACACCGGCTGGGCACTTGCTTTGCTTCTTTAATAAATTTGCTCGCTCTGCTTCAACACTGCTGTCACGGGTCTGAAATTTCCTGGAGCTGACAAGAGCTGAGGAGGGGAGAGCCACCTCCAACACGGGCAGCTCTCTGGTAACATTCATCAGGGCTCATTGGACCCAAAAAACAGGAAACCCAATGCAGCCTTGGCCAGGAGTTCAGTTGCCAAGGTTGTGGGTTCAATCCCCAGTCAGGGCACATACAAGAATCAACCAATTAATGAATAAGTAGAAGAACAAATCAATGTTCCTCTCTCTCTCTCTCTCTCTCTCTCTCTCTCTCTCCCTCCCTTCCTCTCTCTCAAACAATTTATTGAATTTTTAAATGGGGGAAAAAAAATCAGAAAGAAAACCCAATTCGGGCTGGTTGGTTTGAAACTAATTTGAAAAAGAAAAGTCCAGAAGTAGAACCAACTTGTTCAGGTGCAGTTTAATGCAGAGGCTCCAACTTCAGCACCAGGGCAGGTTTCTCTCCCCATCTACCCGCTTCTTCGGGCAGACTTGCCCCAGGGCTCCTGCCTCTCCTCCTGGTTTAGGATGCTGCCCGCCCCCCAACTTGCATCCTCTCAGGATGATGGCCAGCGGGCATGTGAGCGACCCTTCCAGCCAGCGTCCAGGTTGGTGATCGCATTGTGTTTAGCTGGTTCTGATTGGGCCCTGTATCTATCGCTGGTCCAATCACCATGGCCAGGACAACGTAGCTCTCTGATTGGCTGAGGCCTTTTCACAGGCTCCGCTCCAGAGCTGAAGGGTGGAACCCCACCCAAAGTAATTTACACAAAGGGAGTGTTCTCCTGGGGAAAATCGGATAATGGTGACCGGGGCTGTAACCTGTGGCCCCAACTCTTCGCTGGGGTGCCCTCTGCTAGGTTATTTGGCAGCGCCCTCCACGGTGGACAGGATGGCCTCCCCCTTCTCGTGAATCTGGGCTCAAACATGTAACTTGCTGCAGCGGGTGGGGTGTTAGCAGACGCGATGCAATCAGAGGTTTGACATGGGGCTCTCGGTGGTGCTTGCTGTCTCTGACCTTCTGCCACTGCCCTGAGACTAGTGCTTGCTTCTTGCTCGAGGGGAGATGACTGCCTTTGTACTTTCCCATTTTCCTTTATTCCTTATCCATATCCGTATGTACTTTAAAACTGGTGAGTACTGCAGTAGACACCTTTTTAAAGAATGGCCTCCCCTTCCACTGCCAGGGAGAGGGACCTACTGCCCTGCTCATGCCATAGCTGGCCGCTGTAGGGGTGTCCCGGGCTGTCCCAAGTTGGGCTGGTTAGAGCCTCTCTTTTAGAGATTTATCATTGCGGCTGAGAAGCCAGTCGATATCTGCTTAAGTTAAAAATATGAGAGCCTGCCGGTTTCTCAGTGGTTAGAGCGTCGGTCCGTGGACTAAAGGGTCACGGGTTTGGTTCAGGTCAAGGGCGTATCTTCAGGTGCAGGCTGGATCCAGTGTGTGCAGGAGACAGCCAATTGATGTGTCTCTCTCACATCAATGTTTCTCTCTGTCTCTCCCCCTCCCTTCCTCTCTCTCTGTAAAATCAATAAAAGCATCTCCTTGGATGAGGATTTTTTTAATGTCAAATTAATATATATGTTATATATGTATAACCTAGAATAATAAAAGCATAATATGCTAATTAGACCGGATAGCCGAATGACCTTCCTGACGAAGCTGGGGCTGTGAGGGCCAAGCCCCTTGCACGAATTTTGTGCATCAGGCCTCTAGTACATACAGTATATGAACTTAGAAGTGTGGGACAGCTATGTTCAGTGATGAGCCTAGAGAAGCAGAAAAAATCAGTGTGTTAGTTAAACTGATGTTGGCTGCTATAAACAGATAAACCCCCAAATCTCTATGGCTTAACATCACAGGTTTATTACTATCTCACATCGGAAGCCGGCCTAGTTATTCAGGGGCCCTTATCTGTGGCTCTGCCCACCCGGCCTCAGCTGACACATGGCAGAAAACACAGAGAGAAGAACATATATCCACCTTCTCAAACATCTTAGTCCCAGGAGTGGAACACACCCTCCATTCACATTCCATTGGCAAGAAGGAGTCATATGACCACACGCAACAGCAAGGGTATCTGCCCAAGAAAAAAATGAACCATATTCCTTTACTACAATAGGACTTCCAGAGAAAAGCAGAGAGGAAAGGCAAGAGACAATCATGAACATAACTGGCTGGGCATTCACCCATTTTCTGGATCTAAATTCCTGCCCACATGAGGCCTGGCTTCCTAGATTTGGATTTCATTATGTATTCTGGGCCCTCATAATATATCTACCTTTGGCCTTAAAGTAATTTGGAGTAATTTTCTGTCACCTAAGACACATGTTTACCATTTTGTATCTTGCTTTTTTTCTCCCCACTTACTACAGTGGGGCCTTGACTTCCGAGTTTAATTCGTTCCATGACCGAGCTCATAACTCAAATTACTCGTATGTCAAATCATTAAAGTGAACGAGTGAGACACGTGATGCTGGGCTGATGTTGTGTCGTTCACTGTGACGTTCGCTGCGCCAACTAGCGGTGGGGTATCTGAAGCTGGCTCGTAACCCGAATTTTAGCTCGCAACTCAAAGCAAAAAATCGGCCAGAGACGGCTCGTATCTCAAAAAACTCATTAGTCGGGACACTCGTAAGTCAAGGCCCCACTGTATTGTCTGGTAAACATTTTCTAAGTGGCTGTGGAGGCTGCCTCATAATCAATCATCATTTCAATGGCCTGACAGTGTCCTTCTGAGTGCATGTCCCCTAATTTAAATATATAAAAATGTCTATTAATTTCAGAGAGAGGAAGGAAGAGGAGAGACATAGAAACATCAATGATAAGAGAGAATCATTGATCGGCTGCCTCCTGCACGCCCCCTATTGGAGATCGAGTCTGCAACCCTGGCATGTGCCCTGACCAGGAATTGAACCATGACCTCCTGGTTCATGGGTTGATGCTCAACCACTGAGCCAGGCCAGCAGGGCGCATGTCCCCTAATTTACTTCAAAATCTTACTGTTAGTTACCGGAGTTACTTCTAATTTTTCACTGTTACAAAAGACCCTGCGGTGAAATTCTTCATAGTCTTGCCTTTCTTTAGAGTAGCTCTTTTTTTTTTTTTTTCATTAATCCTCACCTGAGGACATTTCCATTGGTTTTTAGAGAGGGGAAGGGGGAGAGAGAGAGAGAGAGAGAGAGAGAGAGAGAGAGAGAGAGAGAGAAACATCAATGTGAGCGAGAAGCATCAATCGGTTGCCTCCCACACACGCCCCAACCAGGGCTGGGGATCAAACCTTCAACCTGGGTTTGTGCCCTGAAAGGGAATCAAAGACCTTTTGGTATATGGGATGATGCTCCAACCAACTGAGCCACAAGGGCTGGGGCTGGAGTCGCTCTCTAGGAGAATTCCCAGAAGTACAATTTCTAGGCAGGTCAATTGATAGGAACATTTTTATAGTCCTTGGAAAATGTTGCCAAATTGTTCCTCACAGAGTTGTACCTGCCTCTGTGGAGGCCAATCTGGCTCTGGTGCTTTAAAATGCTCCTGCAGCAATCCTGGCTCTTAGGATAGCAGAGAACGGAGGGAGGCTCGGTCCCTGGAACAGGAGGTCAGACTCTGCAGCCATTCTCTCTCTGGGGTCCCCAAACCCTCATCTCCTTCCAGCCTCAAAAGATGCCCCACGTTTCTCTGCTGTCGTCTGCTTCCCCTTCCACCCCTGGGACAAACAGTCGGAAGTGACTCCTCAGTGACCTTGAGGTGCAGCGCTGGTTCCCTTCCTGGGGCGGCAATGGGGAAAGAGGAGTTTCTCTCCTAACCCGCCCGCAGCGCCGCTCTGTCCTGCCCCGGCCCCGCGCGGAGCCCCGTGAGGATCCTGGAACACAAGGTCTCAGCTCTGCGGGCTGAGGCCAGAGCTGGTCACTGCAGCTCTTAACCCGGCTGCCCATTAACATCACCTGCGTGGAGGGCTTTTTAAATATTTAAGGAGGAGAAACAAGGTGAGTGACACCATGAGGAGAGAATCTGGCAAATGCAAACGTGGGGTATTCTACAGACAGCTGTGCTCCTCGTGGAGTAAGCAGATGGGAGAAGGAAGGGGGGGGGCCTGTTCAGTGCTCCTCAAACTGGAGCACGAATGAGAGTCACCCGGTTACACAGGGTCCTGGCCCAGCCCAGCGTTCCGAGGCAGGAGGTCCAGAGTGGGGCCAACGCTGCGTGTTGTTTTCTTAAAATTTGCTTTTATTGATTCTACAGGGAGAGGAAGGGAGAGGGATGGAGAGATAGAAACATCAATGAGATCAGCTGCCTCCTGCACTGGGGATGGAGCCCACAACCCAGGCTTGTGCCCTGACCAGGAATCAAACCAGGGACATCTTGGTTCATGGGTCAATGCTCAACCACTGAGCCACACCGGCCAGGCTAATGCTGCCTTTTAAGAGGTTCCGGGCGCAGCTGGCCCCAAACCTCACTGTGAGTCACTTTCTGCACCACTAGAGACTGCGAAGACATCATAGCCAGCTGCTGTGCACACAGCTTCCTGGGTCCTGGTTTGGAAAATAAGCATCTATAAAATGCACTTTGGGGATAACGGGGTTCATTTGAATGTGGACTCAATGCATTTTAGGAAATAGGAGAGAACCATTGTTCCTTTTCTTGGGTTTGATAATGGCCATGGGAGAAGTCCTTATTTTAGCAGATTCATGCTGAAGTATGTAGGGGTTGGGTGTCATGATAGCTATCACGAACTTTTAAATGTTTCAGCAAGTCCCTACCCAGTTTTCTCAGTGGTTAGAGCGTCGGCCCATGGACTGAAGGGTCCCAGGTTCAATTCTGGTCAAGGGCAGCATGTACCTTGTCTGCAGGCTCAGCTCCCAGCCCCGGTCAGAGCAAGTATGGGAGGCAACCAATCAATGTGAGAGACTCACATCCATGTTTCTCTCTCTGTCTCTCCCCCTCCCTTCCACTTTCTCTAAAAGTCAATGGTAAGGAT
>NW_005877261.1:0-8847 GCF_000147115.1 Myotis lucifugus
TTCTGTCATTTGAACAGCAGGTTCTGGTGCAATGACTGAAGGAACACCAGTTTAATGAATACAAAAAGGAAATCCGTTGGTGTCTGCTCAGGAGGCCAGCAGTTGGATGGAAGAGTGAAGGTCTGCCCCACCAGTAGGAAACTTCTTCACACACACTGGCAGCTCATCTTGGCATCAAGAGCTTTGTGACTAAGAACCAACCAGTGTTGGATGCAGTCCTCATAATTCCCTTTCTACCCTAAGGAACAAGTATTACCTACCACTCTGTAAGGTTACTGAATCCACTGTTAGAGGATTGATTTCCACCCAACCCCAAAATGATTCTGATGCTAACAATCTCTTGAAAAAACATTTACCTTAATGGCACTTAATGTATCAATGATACATGCATTTGTTTTCCTCACAAATCCACAAATCCACATTAAGTAGAGCAAGTTCTGAAACACTCCTCTCACAACATAGTCATACCCTGATCAGTGGAAGATGTATTATTTAAAATTACAAAGAGAACAACAGAGGCTCTGAAAATAATGCTGTATTTATACTGGGAGGTGGGGGCTGGTCCAGATGGTAAAAGCGAACACATGTAAACCCTCATCATTGTAGAAGCACACCAATATCTGGAAATTAGTAAAATTATGACAGGAAAGTCATGTTACTTAGAGATGGAAAAACTACCAGATAAAGCAGTAAGACAGTTTTAAGCCCTGAGGTGGGGCAGGAAACATGATTTTCATGGTAGGGCAATTTCTGTAATACCATTCAGACCCTGTGCATACGTTACTTTGGTAGTTTTGTAATGTTTGTTTTAAAAACATAAAGCAGGGTAATTACCTAGTAAAATAATTCGTATTTAAGGTCATACCTGGAATTCAAATATTCTCTTGGCTCCACAGGGGCAGTCTGGAATATCCTCCTCTTGGGGGACATTTTCACCAGAGATCCAGATGGGGGCAAGCCCTCTGCCATACCTGAGAATCTGAAATCAATTAGGATCACATTCCGATCACCCACATCTTACCTAAGAGTTTCCCCCGCCCCAACCCCACATATTCTCAAAGCTAATTCCTTTTCAGTGTTATGAAAGCAATGATTTCAGCCTAATTCAGGATATCAAAACTGAATCAATCTCATGTTCTGTGAAGGGACTGACAATAAGCCTATTTCCCCATTCTGACTCGAACGTGCAGCGTCTGTGCTTTCCTTCACACAGGTATCAGGAACCTTAATTTTTAAAGGGACAAATACCAAGTGAAACAAAGTGTTTCAGTAAATGCCACTTAGAGAGGCACATTTCTTAAGATATTATGTAACAATCGAATGGTTTTCCTTTATTTTGTTTAAAGCACACAGTGCTGAACACCACCTTGTCAGTGTTTCAACCTAGACCAACTCTTCCTAGGAGCTCCTGGATACTGATGTGATCCAGTGACTGGTTTATGGAAGTTTTCTCTGACTGCTGTTCACGGCCAGAGAGCGAAGGGGAAGAACAGAAATGAGCAAGGGAAGCGTGCTGAGCAATCTCCCTCTTTTTTTCACACCGCAGTTGCGATTACATAAGCTCATGATGTAACTCCAGGATCCAGGATTCTTTTTACAAAACCAGTGTCTGTGTTAACATGTCTTGTTGGTTTTTTCAAGCCATATTACACATTCCTATCCCTAATGTTTTTAGAAAATACATCCTTCACTGCCCCTAGAAGTGTGGCAGGTGTGGCTGCCATGTCCCTTCTGTGTCATTAGGTGGCAGAGAGGAGAGAGGTTTGCCTACGCCCACCATCCTGGCCTTGGACATCTGGATGGTTGACAGCCTGACACTTGGCGCCTGTGCTGGGCTGCTGGGCGACCTGGAGCCCATCAGGTGTGAACTCAGTGCTGTTGCAGCAGCAGATAAGACCGGGCCACGTGCTCATGGCAAGAACCACCTGGTTAAAGTCTGATCCAGGGGCCAGGAAGGGCGTGCACCCGGCTTGGGCAGGCTGGTCAGTGGGATGGATGCAGCTGTGAACACGGTCACCTCAGGACAGATGGAGCTCCTGCTGGACCAGCCCAGGTGCTGGCCTTTGACCTGCAGAGTGCAGAGCCAGGGCCTGACTCACATCACTACAGAAAGATGTGCCTTGTGCTGCTGTGAGGGCCGTCGCGGCCTGAGAAGTGCCCTCGGTGCAGCAGAGTGCGGGCTGCTAGTCATTTATGCCGGATGCGGGGGTGAAAGCAGTCCCATGTGCTTAGCCAGCAGATGTGCCACTGGCCCGCTGCTGCTGGGGAGGCCTTGGGGATCATAGATGCTCATTCACACGTTATGAGGGGGTGAGGGTGCTGGGTAACCCGGCAGTTACATGCGCTGTGTGCAGGGTTCTTCCAATAAAGGCAACCACATTTGTTTACACCAGTGATTCCCAAAGTGGGCGCTACCGCCCCCCCGGTGGCGGCTGCAGCGATCCAGGGGGGGCGGGGATGGCCACAGGTGCATTTGGGGGCCGATGGAGTAACTGCTATTAAAAATTTAAAAAAATTAATTTCCAGGGGCTAATATTTTTTTCTGGAAAGGGGCAGTAGGCCAAATAAGTTTGGGAACCATCTGGTTTACACTGACAGTGTGTGCAATGATCCAACTGCACAGTGTATGCTAGAAGACTTGGAGCCGATAATATAGTCGTTCTCGCAATGCCAAAAAAAAAGGAAGAAAAATAAAACACATCCTATACGATAGTGTAACTTTTGTTCTCTCAGTAACTGCTAAAAGGATCAGAACAGGAAAAACACCTTCCCTTTGTGTGAAGGGCTGCTGTGACAAGAGAGCTTCTAAGGATAACACCCCTAAAATAAATCCCTAAAAGAACACAAGAGCCCTAACCGGTTTGGCTCAGTGGATAGAGCGTCAGCCTGCGGACTCAAGGGTCCCGGGTTCGATTCCGGTCAAGGGCATGTACCTTGGTTGCGGGCACATCTCTAGTGGGAGTGTACAGGAGGCAGCTGATCGGTGTTTCTCTCTCATCGATGTTTCTAACTCTCTATCCCTCTCCCTTCCTCTCGGTAAAAAATCAATAAAAAAAAAAAAACAAAAAAAAAACACAAGAGGGAACCATGCAAGTTCTACTTTACCTGTTCTGGTTCCAGGGCTATTTTATTTTTAAACTCCTGGAAAATTTTATCTTCCCTGGATTCATGTTTTGCCATGGATTCCAATTCTTCTGCAGGTGCTTCACCTAAAAACCATCCACAACCATTATGGCAACAGGAATCATCCCCAGGACTCAACAATTCACACCGCTTGAGGGCAGCCAGTCTCAAACAACCAACGAAGTGTTGAATGAATCAGATAGCGGGGGCCAGATGTTCCCAAGGGCTTTCCCTATTTAAGATCTTTCAGGTTGGCTCTGCATGACCACCTGAATTTCCAGGTGCTCCATGAAGCACTATTTACTACCCAGGTTCCTGGTGACGACTTCTCTTCAGTAAAGTTTCAAATTTAAAAGAACAGACCCAAGTCCTGGGATCAGGACGCTGTGCCCAGTACACATTAGGACACTCAACAAATGTGAGCCCTTCTTTTTAAAAAAATGGTTTTGTTGATTTTAGAGAGAGAAGGGAGAGGGAGAGATGGAAATATAGTTGAGAAACATCCATTGGCTGGGGATCGAGTCACAACCGGGTCATGTGCCTTGACTGGGAATCAAACTGAGGACCTCTTGATTCATGGGACAACGCTCAACAGGGAGCCACCCAGGCAGGGCCATGAGCGCTTCTTATCACTATCACCCTTATGCCACCTGGACTCTTACTTCAAATCTCCTCACACTTCTCTTCCCAGCTGTCCCACCTGCTCAGCTGTCCTGCCAGCTTGTTCCTCTGCACTCTTAGCTCCTAGGACCTCAGCCACCTGCACCATTGCTGTCCCCAACAGCAGTTAATCTTTGTGACAAGTATTACTATATATTTCTGATGTCCTTATATGAACTATAGACCAGTAAGCCAACATTCTAATCTAAAATCTAATTTTGTGGTGGTTCTTAAGAGCTCGAGTTCTAGTGAGTGAGATGTGAGCTCAAACTCCATTTAAAACCTAACAACTTGGGTCAGTTACATGACCAAACAAGTTACACCCAGAACCTCAAAGTCGTCATTGCAAAATGGGGTTGCTAATTAATTGCGATTTTCATGAGGTCATGCCCAGAAGCCCTTGGTGCAGAGTAAGTGTTGAATAAATGCTGCTGCCAATCAGCCTCTCAGGTATCTGATCAGCAGAGGCTCTGGAGTATGATCAGCTCTAGAGAATTAACCAAATTATGTGTGTAAAACTGGTCATATTACAGGATTCCAGGGCAGGAGGAATAGGGAAACCGAGGCAGCAAAGTTAACACAAGCCCAAACAGTGTGGGCAATTTGCAGTTAGCATGTAACTAATAAGTCATTATCTTCCCCAGCCAAGGACTGAGAGCAAATGGTTAAAAACCTCCCTAAGGAGAGAATGCAGAAAGGGGGGGGGGGGGGGGGAGGAAAAAAGGGCCATTTTATTTCCTAAGCAGAGAAGCCAGCAGTCTCAGGCTTGGCAAGGTAAAGTTGCCAGGTGCTTCTCATGAATTCTGGGAAGGACACAACAAAATAAACAGGGACCTTGAGAATTAATCTGCACCAAAATATCCAGCAGAGGAATTTTGAAACCTACAGACAGGAGAGTATATAATGCCAGACCCCCACCCAACTGGTTCTGCAGATTAGCCGAGAGTCTGTCAGCGCTTCCTAAGCCACATGCATAGGTTTGCTTGCTTTGCTTTTTCACCAAAGGTGCATGCTCTAACTCAGTGGTCGGCAAACCGCGGCTCGCGAGCCACATGCGGCTCTTTGGCCCCTTGAGTGTGGCTCTTCCACAAAATACCACGTGCGGGCGCACACGTACAGTGCGATTGAAACTTCGTGGCCCATGCGCAGAAGTCGGTTTTCGGAAAGGAGATAGACGAAACAAGTACAGTGGGGCCTTGACTTACGAGTTTAATTCGTTCCAAGACTGAGTTCGTTAAGGAGCTTGTTAACTCAAATTACTCTGTCAACTCAAAGCAAAAAATCGGCCGAGAGACAGCTGGTATCTCAAAAAACTCGTTATTCGAGACACTTGTAAGTCAAGGCCCCACTGTATACAAGACGAGTGTAGATGGGAGAGTTGGAAGGGGTCGACCTCAGTGAACGTACCTCAATCAGATTGAGGACGTTTTTAGCAAAGGCCAGCTTAGGAGTACCCTAAGTTAATAACCATGTACCTACCTATATAGTTTAAGTTTAAAAAATTTGGCTCTCAATAGAAATTTCAATCGTTGTACTATTGATATTTGGCTCTGTTGACTAATGAGTTTGCCGACCACTGCTCTAACTGCTTTATTAAATTGGCTTTTCGCAATGCACTGGAGGTCTCTTGTTTAAATTTATATGAGAAGATAAGGATCAAGGTGGGGACAATGAGAGATGCCTCTCACTTCGAAAGGGCCTACTGGCCCTGGCCGGGTGCTCAGTTGGTTAGAGCGTCATTCTGATACACCAAGGCTGTGGGTTCCATCCCAGCCAGGGCACATACAAGAATCAACCAATGAACGCATAAATAAGTGGAACAATAAACTGATGTTTCTCTCTCTCCTTTCCCCTCTCTCTAAAAATCAACATCAAGAAACCATATTTAAAATCAATGAAAAAAGAAAAAGAAAAAAGTGCCCCACATTCTCTCATGTACGCCATCTTGATCTGAGGAATAGACCTTGAACCCAGATGAACTTACCAATTTCCCAGCATCCTGTGCAGCCCTACCCAAGTGCCACCTGCACACTTCCTCTGACTGACACACCTCATGGACCCAGGATGTGCCTGACATGTGTCACGGTGGGCGGAACAAGACGGGTGTCGTCAGATGAGGCAGCACCGGAAGGTTCTGTACTGCAGCCTCCGAGTGGGCTGGCCTTCCCTGTCAGCACCTCTTCTGGACTCTAAGCCACTGTTTCAAGCATCGCATACAATCACTTAACGAATAAAGTTCTGAAACTGACTCCTTACCCATGCTCCCTATAATCTCCGGTTCATCTTCTTTTTCTGAAACTTCAGGTGTCGTCTCATCTTCTGTTTCTATTACAATTTCAAATTCTGGAAAAAGGAAGTTGTGATCTGGAACTGTACTGTCCACATTACCTGAAACAAAAAAGGTAACTTGTACCACCAGTAATAACTTAGTTTTAAGAATGGTCTCACAGTATATTTCTAAAGTATATTCCAATACAGTAACAGCTTCTCCTGGTAAATTAATATCTATAACTCCAACATTTTAGGTTGCAGACCATTAAATGCTGCTCCTATGAGACCTAACTAAGTGGGCAGAATCTCACAGCTCTTCCTACTGGGGATCAAGCTGCAACCCCAGGACGTGCCCTGACTGGGAATCCAAGGGAGGCCTTTCCTGCACCACAAGACCAACTCAGCCACACTGGCCACGGCGCACAGCTCTGCATAAAGGTGGTGTCGCTACCGAACTTCTGAGAAGTATCACAGCTTTTCTAATTTTAACTTTTCTGGGCAAAATAAAAATCTCAGTTGGTAGGTGCTATGAAGCTGAGCTGGAATTTAAACAGAAGATGGACTCACCTGCCTGTCTACACGCCTGCTTATGCCCGCACCTCCAGTCCACAGCCTGGTGGTCCTTACTGCAGTAATGCGCCTGGCGACAGCGCGCGCACGTCTTGGGGCCTAAACAGCCGCACACCCTGCAGAGCTGAGCCCCGGACTGGAGCTGGAGGCGCACGGACGCTCCGGTCTCTGGGGGAGGATCCTCAGAAGGCGGCTCATGGGAGTAAAAGTCATTTTTCCTGGGTAGCTGATTTCTAAAAACTAAGAAAAATGAGAAGAAACATTGCATTTTAAATAAAACAGTATGTCAATTCAAATCATTTAGCTTCCATTCCACACAGGAATGAAAGACACTCATCTGTTAAAAAGACAGAAGGCCATTTTTGCTTTCGGTGAACTTATGTGATGAAAGAAGAGGGAGAAAAAGTGGAAAAGAACAAGAAAGTCTTCAGGTCTAGAAACTAGTTTGGGGACCCCCGCCGAGCTGGCTCCGGTCAATCCGGTTACCATCGCGCCTAACCGACGGCGAAAATGCGGAAAAGCGGTTGGGACCCGGCTTTCTGAACCCGGACCATTTTAAAGTCTGAACATGAGCCGGCGCACGGAGTACCGGTTCGATAGGAAAAGTCGGGTCTGGAAGGCGCGGGGGCGGGACCCGAACCCCGGGAGGCGGCCCCCCACCCCAGCCGCCCTCTCCCGCCGCTCACCGCGAAGGCCGGCACAGCAGGGCGGCGCGCGGCAGCAGAAGAGGAACAGGCCGCGGTGGAAGGCGTCGGCGCGGCCCGGCAGGGGCGCGTACAGCTGCAGCACGAAGGCCAGCGGGCGGCCGCACAGCGAGCACCCCAGCTCCGCGGGCCCGGGCAGCCCGGCCTCGCCCAGCCACGCCGGCCGGCCGCCGACCTTGCTGGGGAACTGCTGGCTGCGCAGCCGCCAGGCCGGCGCCACCTCCGCGAAGCCCAGGTCCGCCGCCCCGGCGCGCGCGACCGCCATGCGCGGTATAGCACCCGGATCCGCAGGCCCGCCGGAAGGCGGAAGGCGAAGGCGGGTCCGGGAAGCAGCCGACCGGAAGCGATTGGACGAGGGGTGTGACCAACTCCGGTGTCGTGCCTGGGATCGTGAGGTGCGCGGCGCGCGGGTTGCGTGAGCTTGGACGACAGTCCGGACACCGACTGCGCGGACACGCGCCCACTCCCCGCTGCCCTGGCGTCTGCGGGCGCGAGTCCGGGCGGAGCTGCTGGGGCTTCTCGAGGGAACGCGCTGCCGAGTGTTAGGGCGGAGATGAGGGGCCGCGGGGAGCGCGGGGAGGGGTGAGGGCAAAAGCTGGAGGATGAGAAGGGAAGGGTTGGGGAAGGGGTCAGGGCCCAGGGCTAAAGGGTTAGGATTTAGGCCGGGACCTGGGCTTTAGGGTTGGGGTTCAGCGTGAGGCTTCGTGCTGGGGGGTCAGCCTTACCTGGCCCCACCCCCCGTCACGTGGCCCCGCCCCTTGTTCAGTGTCCACTTCCTGGTGGTCGCGTGGCCCCGCCCCCTTGAGGCCTTGGATGGACCTGTTTCCGGGGAGCCGCCTCCCTGGTTGGCTGTCCGCCTGCCTGTCAGCAGCCCTTGGACAAAGTCCTGTCTTTCCCGGCGGGAGTGACAGCTGGGACTGAAAGGAGACAGGAGAGCAGCGGCCGTCCATGCGGGAGGTCAGAGGGGCCTGTGCCGTCCCTGGAGGCTGCGGGAGGGAGGGTGGTGAGGCGGGGGTGCTGACTGGGGAGCGGAAAGCCCTCAGGGCAAGTGGGGCGCACAGACCAGCACCCCACACTCCTGTGAGGAGCAGCGGTGGCCTATGGCACAGGTGAGGCTTCTGCAGCACAGAGAGGGCAAGCGACTTCCTCGAGGGCACACAGCAGCAAAAGGGCGGAGCTGAAAAGGGAACCCGGGGCTGCCCACAGCCTGTGACTCCTTTACCTGTGACCTCTGGGTAAGGGGACGGGGCCACGTAAACACTCTCCTTCTTGAAGATTGAAGGGATGCGGCCAGGAGCCCCCAGAGGCTGCGGAGGCTGGAAGGACCCTCCCGGGAGCCTCCGAGGGAGCACAGCCCCTGATTTCAGGTTCTGGCCCCAGAACGGGGAGAGCACCTGCTCCTGTTGGCTGAGGCCAGTCTGCAGTCACCGGAGCAGCCGCCCCAGGACACGGACCCTCCTTTGGGGGTTTGACCGGGTTCTGGGAACCGCTGAGCCCTGTGCCCCGGCAGGGGAGACCC
>NW_005877262.1:0-8846 GCF_000147115.1 Myotis lucifugus
ACCCAGAGAAAGGCTGACAGAGACCACCCAGGTTCCATGGTTTCAGCCCCTGCCCTCAGCCCTCCATCCCCGCCCCTCCTCCCCCGACCCCATATCAGCTGTACTTGTACCCTCTGCCTGGAGCCAAGACCTGTGGGGACTCAAACTCAGACACCTGCTCGGGTGGCTGTTGGAAGACAAACATTCCTTTCTGTGGCCTTTAGCCATGGGTGGAGACTGCCAGGACAGGACGTGGGATGGGGAAGGTGGGGGTGGGGGCTCTGCTGGGCTTTCAGGGCGGCGATCTTTCTCATCCAGGTTTGAGAAACAGGGCTATGGACCATTAGGGTCCCCACCTCCTGCTTCCCTGTTGTGTCTTGGAAAAGCACAGGATCAAGCATATCGCAACCATTAGTAACGACCCTCTGGCAGGGCAGAAACTGTGAGTCCTACTCCCCACTGAATCCTGGGTACGAGGCTGGACACCCAGTACATGTGCACCAGGGGAACGAAGGAGCGAGTGTCCCAGTCAAGTGTCAGGTGAAATGAATACAGAGCCCCCGGCCTGTGTTCCAGGCACCTCCACCTCCAACTTGCAGCCATGCTGCAGACACACCAAGGGCCTCCAGCTATCTGTCCAACCAGCAAAAACCACTGAATCACACAGTCGGTCTACCAAGCAAGGAGTCACAGGCAGAACAATGAACTCCTCCCTCAGAGCAGTCAAATGCCACCTGCACAAACCTTCCCATGTGAACAGACATAAGAATATATCCACACGGTTATCATAGGGCATTGAAGGTAAGGTCCGCAGCGCCTTTTGCGGGGTAGGCACCACAGTAGGCTCCCATCAGTAGTCAGCTGGGTGCATTCCAACCACGTTAGACAGCACCACGCGCGCAGTGGGTGCTCACTAAGCGTCTCGTGAACACAGGATGGGTGTGGAGGAGACAGTGAGGGAGATGCCACGAGGCAGAAGATACTCATTCTGGTGGGAAGGAATGAGAGTCCAGCCTTGAACAAGGACATGTTCAAGGACATGTCTTATAGGAGCAGACATCTCGGCACCCGGAAGGAAGGGAATCTGGGTGGAGAAAGGGGTGGAAGGCTCTGCAGAGAGTCCACAGGCAGCACTGGGTGAGTGCGTAAATGAACGTCATTGCCCCCAAGTTCATGCAGCAGCAGGCGCCCTCCACAGGCTCTGCAGGCTCAGCGCCCTCCCTGGTCCCTGTGATGCCAAATCCCTGCACTTCAGCTGCTCCCAGGGAAGTCCCAGCCTTTGCCTGGCATCTGCTGAGGCAGAGGCAAGGGAAGTACTCAGCAGGGACAACTCACAAGCACAGAAAGTGGACAGCTCCCTCCTGCACTGCTCCAAGTGTGGGAGAGCCTCTCTTTATCACATCTCTCCCACTCTCCCCCCCCTCGCACCTTGGAGTTCTCTGTACATCTCACTTCCCCCAGGCTCTGGGTCCCGCTGCACCTGCCAGGGCCACTGAAATCAGGGATCTGTTGGCCAGGAGTTCAGCCGAAGTTGGCTGACTATATGCACACAAAGCCCTGATTTTGCAAAAGCACAAAGTTAAGATTTATGCATTTAAGGTACATCAATTTTACCTTTAAAAAGGTATATGGAGAGTCATAGGTAAAGGTGACAGGAGAATGGCAGAGGATTGGTAATGCTGCTGCAGGTGATGGGAACACGGGGTTTTCACTATACTATTCTGTACACGTCCATATATTCAATACTTTCCAAAATTAAAAGTAATAAAAGAAAATCAGAAGCCCAGACTTGGAGACTTGGACAGGGAAAAGGCCTGGGGAGCTCGGTAAGGCACGCCCCTGAAAATGGGCAGCTGTGGTGACTTCCCCTCCTTGTCCTTGGTTTGGAGAGAAAAGGAAAAGGGGGTAGGAATGCCCAGGGGAGCTGGGACGCCAATGCTGACACCTGGTTTCCCTGAGCCTGGATTAGTGGGCACACCCTTCTCCCCTGGGGGACCCTCCTGCCCCTCAGTCTCCAGCCGCACCAACTCCACATCGTTGAGGGTGATGGTGGATTTACTTCTCTTCACTGTGAAGCAGCGGGACCAGAGGAAACATGAGGGACCAGAGTGAAGGGGGGGCAGGAGCCCGGGGAGCCGGTCAGTCACCCCCAGCCCGCAGGCACCCACCCTGTTCACTGAGCACCTTGCTCTCCAGCTCCAGGGGTCCGTCGCAGCAGTGTCTTCTGGCGGCTGTACTCATCCATGAGGGCCTTCGTGTTCCCCAGACAGGTGCTCATGGAGCGCGCCCAGCACGCGTGGTTCCCGCTGCAGGGCTCGTGGTGCTGCCGCCAGCTGCTGGTGCTGGAGCTGCGTGTTCTTCTCTATGAGCGCAGTGAGCGAGGCGCTCTGGGGGCTCAGAGTGGAATTTTCCACCTTCCAGGAGGGAGAAGGGGATGATGCCTCACCAGGTTCAGGCCCAGGGGGACCACAAACTCCGGATCCCTGGATCCCCACATCCTCCCACACAGGGAAGGGCCAAGAGAAGGTCAAGTTTTGACACAAAAATAGCAGGACCCTCGGGACTGGCAAAACCCAGCCGTGCTGAGGACAGTTCTACCTGCACTCAAGGAACTGCTCTGGGAAGGCCTAGGGCAGAAACAGACTGTCACATGGGCCTAAGCTTAGTCCTGGGCACCTGTCTACACATGTGACTTTTCTTGAGCAATTTATGCCCTTTCTCTGGATAACCTCCTTGGGTACCCTCTCTGACCACTTTGAAAAGTACATGGAAAATCAGTAAGGACATAGAGAACCTGAACAGCACTACCAACCCAATTAACCAATATTTTCACAACACCCATCCAACCGTATTCAAACCACCAGAGAGTTGACCAGGGAGGAATGCGTCCTAACGCATTCTGAGGCCAGAATTACCCTGCTGTCCAGCTGCTTGTCCCGCTCCAGACCCTCAGGCTGCAGGGTGTCCAGAGACGTCTGCAGCCTCTGGTTCTCCAGCAACAGGTCCTGGCTTTCCCGCTCCAGGGCGTGGACCCTTTTGGGGGCCGTCGTCAGGGCGCTGACCTCCATGGCCAGCTTCTCGTTCTCCTCCTGCAGCCGATGCAGCTCCTGCTCCAGCTCCTGGGCCCGTGCCGCCTGCTCCTTCACCTGCTCCAGATCCTGGTGCAGCTGCTGCCGCTCCCACTCCAGCTTGCTGACTCTGCTGCTGGTCTCCATCACTGTCTGGTGGAGGACTTTGTTCTCATTCTCGATGTCCTGCAAGCAGGCCTCACTGCTGGCCTGTGAACTCTCCCGTAGCGAAAGCTCCACTTGTTCAAGATCCTTGATCTGCAGGAAAACACAATGGAAAGGACACAGGCGTGATTTCAGTCCAAACTGGGAGCCCAAAGTGTAGGCCTGGAATGTTCATCTCATCATGGACCCAAAGGACGTCCTAACGTTTCCCAAAGGCCTGATGTGGACACAAGGTGAAGGGCATGGAGATCCCCACCCAGACAGTTCAAGTCTAAACACTTTCACAGAAGCCAGATGACTTAGAAACAGAAACCGCATCTTCTCTTAAAACAATGAAAGTGATTTCCTTTTGCTTTTTACCCTGGTCCACAGTGGCCCGAGAGCTGACTGCCCACCCCTGTGGCCGCTCCTCACACCACTCTCCCCTGCAGGCATTGCACATGATCTTCCCTCTGCTGTGAATGCTCACCTGCCTCCACCCCCAGCCTCCAGGTTCTCTGGCTCCTTCTCATCCTCCAGGGCTCAGTGTGATTGACTACACTGCAGGGAAGCCCTGCACCATGATTCTAAATGTCCTGCACCTAATAAGACTCTCCCTGGACCCACGTATATTCCCTCAATAGCACAGGTCTGAAGACACCTGACTTGTCACCTATCATTCAACCTGCTAGACTGGAAGCGGTATCAGGGGAGGGTGGATGCATGTCTCTTATGTATACACAGCACCACCCCAAGCCCCCTTTTTTGCTCTATAGAGGCTGAAGAACTCAAGTACCTGATACCCAGCCTCCCTTGCAGCTAGAGTTAGTCATGTGTCAGGTGTGGCCAATGAGATGTCCACAGAGGATCCCAGGAGGCCTTCCCTCTGTCTCTTCACCCTCCACATTCTTCCTGCCCACTTCTTGGCGAGGTACAACAGCCACGGCCAAGATTGGCAGAGCAGGAAGGGAGAAGCCTGGTTTCTGGGTGGTGTCCCTGAGCCGCTGCCCCAGCACTGGGCTGCCTACCCTGGGACTTCCTGTAGTGTGAGGCAGATCAACCCTGGAGGTTCTCCAGAGCTCTGAGCGTGAAGCTGGACATTTGAAGGGGGATCTTTGTCCTGCGGGCTGTCCCATGTGCTGCAGGACATTTAGCAGCATCCTGGCCTCTCCCACCACAGCCAGGAGCACAGCCAGGAGCACCTCCACTCTCCTCCCCCAAGTCATGACAATCAAAAACAAGATTGCCAGTGTCCCTGGGGGCAATATCTGCCTCCCCTCCTGCCCTGCTGTGGCTGGAATTGTTGGTCTGACTGCAGCTGACAAGGAAACTGGTAACCCGGGAATCACTGCTGGATTCCCAGGACATCCTATGATCCTGGACTCTCCCTCTTGTAGGCAGGAGTGTCAGGGGAGGCATGGCACTGGAGGGCCTACCTCCTGGGCTTTCTCAGCCTTCAGGGTCTCTATGTCATGGAGCAGCTCTTCTCTCTCCTCCAGCAGCTCCTCACTGAGGATCTCCAGATCCTGGTTGGTCTGCTTTTCTCTTTCCATCTGGACTCGCAAGTCTTCAATCTGTTGAGCCAAAGACCGAGCCCATGCAAAAGTCCGTTTCAGGGAGTGAACTGTGTTTTAAAGCAAACCTGAAACCTGTGAGCCCCACAGAACACTTTATGAAGTATAGTAACCTCCATCTTGGGTAAAAACTGCTGTTTAAAACTTTAACCCTGCTACTCTGTAAACGTTTGCTTGCTTAAATAATAGGGAAATAAGACTACTCCCCACTCCAGAGAGGACATAAACTCTGCCCCAGACAGAGTTGTCAGTGCTGGCACCTGGCCAGGCCTTGAGATATGGTCTCATGGCCCTGTCCGAGCAAACAGGACTTTTTCTCAGAAGGTCCTGAAGTCTCATTCTAAATTTGGAAAACAAAGAGCTGAAAAACATATAAATTGAAAAGACTTCCACCATATTGGGCTCCAGAATTTGAGAAGCAAGAGTTCCTCTGGGCCCGCTAGGGCTAGCAAAAATGAATAGGACTCCAAATAAATTTGGCTTATTGATTAAGGCTTCTTCTGATTTACTGCAGAACAGGAAGGGAGAAGCCTGGGACCTGGGTGGCGTCCCTGAGCCCCTGACCCAGCACTGGGAGGCCTACCCTGGGACTTGTTGTACTGTGAGGTGGATCAACCCTGGAGGTTTGCCAGGGTTCTCAGTGATGCTGGACATTTGCAGTGGGATGTTTCTTTGTCCTGCAGGCTGTCCCATGTGCAGCAGGACATTTTCAGCATCCTGGCCTCTCCCACCACAGCCAGGAGCACCTCCCCTCTCCTCCCCCAAGTCATGACAATCAAAAACAAGATTGCCAGTGTCCCTGGGGTCAATAACAGTCCCTGGCCCCTCCCCCTTTCCGTGGCTGTAATTGCTGGTCTGACTGCAGCTGATGAGGAAACTGGTAACCCAGGAATCACTGCTGGATTCCCAGGACATCCTTTGATCCTGGACTCTCCGTCTTGCAGGTAGGGGCGCCAGAGGAGGCATGGGCACTGGAGGGCCTACCTCCTGGGCTCTCTCAGCCTTCAGGGTCTCTATGTCACAGAGCAGCTGTTCTCTCTCCTCCATCAGCTCCTCACTGAGGATCTCCAGATCCTGGCTGGTCTGCTTTTCTCTTTCCATCTGGACTCGCAAGTCTTCAATCTGGGGAGCCAAAGACCGAGCCCATGCAAAAGTCCGTTTCAGGGAGTGAACTGTGTTTTAAAGCAAACCCAAAACCTGTCAGCCCCACGGAACACTTTATCAGGCCTTTTCTCAAGGGAAAACCTTCTGTCCCACTTCTTGGGGAGGTACATCAGCCACTGCCAAGACTGCAGAGCAGGAAGGGAGAAGCCTGGCTCCTGGGTGGCATCCCTGAGCCGCTGCCCAGGTCAGGCCTAGTTGTGCAGTGAGCTCCCCATACCCTTGACCATCACCTCTCAGCCCATGGTGTGCACTTCCTGCTCATGGTAGAGAAAAAGGCCATGGACACCAATCGGTAAGCTTCCCTCCCAGCTTTCCACTGCTCACTCTCAATGCTTCCATCTTAGGCCGTGTCCACTACTGTCCTGAGGGTGAGGCCACATTCCTGGGGCCAGCAGCCACCACTGGATGTCCTACCGGGACTTCACCCAGTTGGTGACATTCCTATTCATCCAGGTGCTCTGAGGGGTCCTCTGCCATCCCTCTCCCTCCTCTCTCCCCTACAAGTAAATGGACCACCAAGGCCTGTCCTCGTTCCCCATGTGGCTCCCCCTCCACACCCCACTGCTGCCCAGGCCAGACCCCCTCCTTCCTGCCTGGATGATGCCCAATCAGCGGCCCGTCACGGAGCTCTTCTGCGGGACCCACCGGTGCCCACTCCCTCAACATGAACTGCCTGGACCCGCAGGTCTCACACTCTGTGCCTGACACCTGAACACCGTGATGGACGCAGATTCAGACTCAGGGTGGGCCCTGAGGTGTGACTCCCAGGCGAGGCCCATGGTGCTGTCCCTTCCCACTGACACCAAACTCATGACCACCTGGGAGGGGGAGAGGGTGGCTCCCTGCTAACAATGTGACCACGAGTGGGTTTCCGTAACTGAGAGGGCCAGCAAGCTGCAGGCATGGGCGCCAGCTTCTGTCAGGGTGACGTGCTCAGCTCACACCTGGCAGGTGGCAGGTACAACCAGAGCTGACCCCTCCTGAGAGTGCCAGGCCCCTCCCATCCTCACAGCTTCTGACATGGTCAGTCTGGGCTGGGGCCCAAGAGCCTGCATTTGGACTTGTGACCCTGATGTTGGTTTGGGATGATGGCTCTAAAACTAAAACAGATGAGCCCCCAAATCCAGATCAGGAGGCTCTCAGAGCTTTTAAACACCCCAGACCGCAGGACACAGACTAGAACCTCTGGGGGCAGGACCTTCAGACACCAACGACCCAGTGAGCAGCAGGACCAAGAGCCGGCTCCATTCACCTGGCTGGGAGGGGCCTGGCACAGGCAGGTTTACAAACTCCCAGAAAGGTCGCTGCTCTAATGCCAGCTCTGCCTACTTCTCCTGGGCTGAGGCCGCCCTGCCTTTGTCTCACAGGTCTGGGCACAGTCTCCAGACTCCTCAGAAGCAGCAGGCAGGCAGCTTCTTCCCCATGAGGGGGAGGGTCAGGCACAGTGGAGCTCATATCCATGTCCTCACAGCACCCTGTGGGCACACCCAGCCCCCTGCCCCAACATGGGGACCCGAGGACTGGGCAGCCCCACCAGCCAGGGCCAACAGCAAAAGGCGCTGCAAGGTGCCACGTGTCTGAGTCTTTCTCACAAGTGAGAACATCTTTCTTCTCCTTCCTTATCTCTGTCCCACTTCCTAGCACCATGTCTGGGCTCAGCAGGAAGCAGGCATCTGTCCTGATGGCAGCGCTGCTCTGGAGCCGGCCCTGAGGAGGAAGGCCCTGAGCAGCTGTCACTCACCCTCATTCAGAGAAGGGCACCAGCCCAGGGAGTCCAGTGATCTGCCCAGAGGCCCACAGTGAGGATGCAGCAAAGGAACGCAGGGCAGTGGGCCGACCCCAGGCCTGATCTCTCACACAAGGTCTGTGGTGTGTCCCCCCGCCAACCTCCTGCCTTGTTCACCCCTCCCCATCTTACTGTTAATCCTTCTCCCCTGCCACCCCATCTGTCCCAGTGAAAGGAATGTTATGTCCAACCTTTGCATATCTGGCATGGCTGCTTCTGGTCTGAAGATGTGACTGCCCCCTGTCCACATGCACCGCTACTCTGGCTGGACACCCCCGCTGGACACCCTCATCTTCTCTGCTTCTTTTTGCGGTGGAACTGGAGCCCTCACTCCTGTCCTTGCATGAAGGCCCTCCCTTCCCCTAGGGAGAGCTCACTAGGCCGAGATGGGTTTCCATCCTCCTCAAAGCACCAGGGTTGGGCCGAGGGCTCCTGTGGGGAGGCTCCAACTCCCCAGAGCACGCGGGTGCCAGGGGTCTGCCCATCAGTCCCTGTGCTGCGCTTGTGTTTCCATGATAGGCCCCAAAGTGCTGCCCCTCTTCCTCTCAAAACCAGGACTCCTGCCTGAAGGAATGAACTCTTAGGTGTCAGTGCAAAGTGAGGGTGGGGGACACACCCTCTCTAAGGTCCACAGAAGGGTCGTGAGTTACAGGGAAGGACATGAACTTCGGGAACTAAGGTTTACACAGACGGAAGGGAGCCTACAGCTTGGGAGACACTGGGTGGTGGGAGAGCCAAGCTGGCACCGGGGGGCCTGGGACTCTGGGCCACCTGTCCTGGCTGACCCTTGTCTCTCCTTCTCAGACACCTCCCAGAGGGCCATGTTGTCTGGACGTGTCCAAGGCTAGGCCTGTCCTGGCTCCAGGGAGGTCAATGTCAGGCCATGTCCCCTGTGGTTTTTAGCTGATGGCCCAGATGCACCATCAATCCAACATGAGGGAGGACATGTGATGCAGCCAAGCCCCGAGCAGGCTGAGCAGGACAGGGAGCCCCTCCCTCCCACCAGGGGCTCGGAGCCAAGACAGGCCTCCCAAGGGCTGTGGGAGGACTGCCCGGAGTCCTACAAGGAACTGATGGAGAGGAAGCAGGGGATAAGACCCGAGAGACAGGGCTAAGGAGTCATGTGGGGAG
>NW_005877263.1:0-3953 GCF_000147115.1 Myotis lucifugus
ATACTTTGCAAAAGGTAAGATTTCCTTCCTTTTCATGGCCTTGTAATATTCCATTGTGTAAATGTACACGAATGGGACTACATCAAAATAAAAAGCTTCCGCATAGCAAAATAAACCATCAACAAAATGAAAAGGAAATCCATCCACTGTATGAAAGAACATATTTGCCAATAATACATCTGATAAGGGGTTAATTTCCAAAATATATAAAGAACTTACATAACTGACCAAGAAGATAAACAATCCAATTAAAAAATAGGCAAAGGAACTGAATAGACACTTCTCCAAAGAAGACATACAGATGGCCAATAGACACGTGAAAAGATGCTCAATGTTACTAATCATCAGAGAAATGCAAATTAAGACCACAATAAGATATCACCTCCCACCTTCCAGAACGGCTACCATCAATAAATCAACAAACAATACAAGTTTGTTAGCGAGGATGTGGAGAAAAGGGAAACCTCTGCACTATTGATAAGAATGCAGAAGGCACATTCACTGTGGAAAACAGTATGGAGTTTCCCCTCAAGAAAAGTAAAAATGGAACTGCTTTATGACTCAGAGATTCCACTTCTGGGAATATATCCTAAGAATCCTGAAACACCAATCAGAAAGAAGATGTGCATCCCTATGTTCATAGCAGTGTTATTTACAGTAGCCAAGATTGGGAAACAGCCCAAGTGCCCATCAGTAGATGAGTGGATAAAGGTTCTATTCTGGCTGCCCTTCTCTGACACTTTCCCAGTAAGTAAAAGGAGGATGCCACCATATTACTGCAAGATACAAGTAAAAGCCAACTCGATTTCCATTGACAACCAAGGTAGGGGAGCTCCTCATTACTGCTGGGCAGTGGTGAAAATTTCAATTACCTGCTAAGCCTCCACTGGGAGGGGTAGCAGTGCCTTTTCCTCCCTACCTAGCCTCCATTGACACCACTGAGCATTGATGAAAGTTCTGACTTTCTACCATACCTCTTTTTTTGTTTTAAATCCTCACCTGAGGGTATGTTTAGAGAGAGGAAAGGGGAGATAGATAGATGATAGATAGATAGATACATAGATAATAGATAGATGATAGATGATAGATAGATGATAGATAGGTAGATAGATAGATAGATAGATAGATAGATAGATAGATAGATAGATAGATTAGATAGATATGATGTGAGAGAGATACATTGATCAGTTGCCTCCCTTATATGCATATGTGCCCTGGCTGGGTATCAAACCTGTAACCTGAGTATGTGCCCAGACTGGGAATTGAACCCACAACCTTTTGGCGTATGGGATGACATCCCAACCAACTGAGCCACCTGGCCAAGGCCCACCACACCTTTTATAAAACTACCCTGGATGGCAGGAAAAGGGCTACCTCATTACTGGCTGGTGGGGATGGAGGTCCATGCTCCCTAAGTGGTCTTTATTGATACTCCTGTGGGAGGGGGAGTTAACTGTCTGTGGGAAGAAAGCCTCCAGTCTTTACTCAGCCTTTTCGGACATCACTGCAGCAGGTGGTTGTGGCACCTCATTACAGCCTAGCAAGATGGCAATCAAGGCTACTCACTTGACCTTTGCTGGCACAGGTGGGGGTAGGGCCACAGTTTTTCTATGTGGTGTTTGCCTGGAGTGCCATGGGTACTATCTATAAATTTTTTCTTACAGGGCTGCAAGAACAATTTTCCTGATCCTTTGGTTAGAGTGAACAAGCTTTTATGTTTGGTGCTTTTTCAGGATTGTCAGCTCTAAGTCTAAGATATATGAAACAACAATCAATAAATAAAAAACAACCCCCCCCCCACCCACCCCACCCCCACACACACACAAAACAAAAAACAGGCACATTCACTGTGTAACTAACCACTATGTCATTTCTTAGGTTCCAAGGACCCTAGCTGGTTTGATTTCTTCTCTCTACCTTTTAGTTTTCTTATGTACTTTTACATATATTATACAGGATATTTAGTTGTTTTAAGCAGGAGAAATAGGGAAAAGTATACATCTACTTCATTCTTTCGAAGTGGAGATCTTCCCTTCAATACCTTTTAATGGATTAATTTCACCATATTTTTGTGTCTAAAGAGATTAACTGTAACTTTTATTTTTTTAAAAAAATTATTGATTTTTCTTATAAATAGAAGAAGGAAGAGGGAGAGAGAGATCAAAACATCAATGTGAGAGGGAAAAATTGATTGACTGCCTCCTGCACTCTCCCTACTGGGGATCAAGCCCTCAACCCTGGCATGTGTTCTGACCGGGAATCTAACCAGCAAACTTTCAGTGCACAGTATGACGCCCCCAGCCACTGAGCCGCGCTGGGTTTTTTTTTTTTTAAAACGGGGGGGGGGGGAAATACTCTCGTTGCTGAGGGGTGGAAGATTACAGCTATCCCACTCCCTCCCGCGCCGATAAGGAGCATAGGAGACTTAGTTGGAAAGTTTGTAAGAAGGACATTCCGAGAAAAGGAAAGTGTGCTGAAGGTGGCCTGCCCTGTTTAATTGGAATTCTGACTTAGGGGAGTGCCAAAGGCAGCACCTCTAATTATTCCTTGAGCTTTCCAAACAAGTCTGTGCATGAGCAGACCCCTGGGTATTTACAGGAATACTTGTGCTTAATCTTTAGGTGTCCTTGCTTAAAGGACACTGCAAACACATGTGTCCTCCCAAGATTACCTATCCTACTGATTGTATCTAAAAGATAAACTTGATCTCAAACTGCTGCTATAATAAAAGACTAATGAGGCAGGCAATTGAGGCTGTCTGGTTCCTTTAGCCAGGCAGTCCCTTAGCCCTCTCTTTCATAGCAAATATTATGTCAGAGTAATCATTCATTCGTTGCTCAGGGTCTGCTGGTCAGCCCCAGCATATTGCCACATCAGTCAATTAACAGAAAGTGAGTACTTACTATACAGTATGTTATATACAAATTTCAGGGCATTGTCTGTGGTTTAGGAGTCTAAAACAGCTTTAGGAGGTAAGTGATATACTCAGTTATTCTTTCTGCAGATTATTTTCCTATGCTGAGGCCCTTTGCAAAAAAATAATATTACATGACTTTTCTATACTTTCCATAAGCTTTCTTATGTCTTTTTCAGAAAATGGGATACCCTTTCTGTCCTCTTTCTTGTATAGGAGAAAAGACTAACAAATTTAAAATGGAAGTCATATATGCTATGAAAAACCATCTCAAAAAATGTGTTCGGAGGTTACAAAACCTCTCGAGGCGTAGATGACAATATAAAGAGTGCAATTTAACAGATCTGAGACATAGAAAAACCCTTCTTCAAAGCAAGCTCAGAAATATCATAGAAAATACCCCAGATCTAATTGGCAAATGTTTGAGAGCTACTCTTTGAGAGACTCTCTCCTTCAGATCTGATAAGAAGGAAAAGCATTTTTAATAAACCCCTTTGAAAAATAAGGTGTTAAGATTAGATAGAAAAACGATTAAGTGGCTTCCCTTTGCCATGCCCTACTACCTCATAAAGGGTTGAAAGGGTTGAACTTACAAAGCAAGTGACCTGACAGAATATCCCTAAGAGTGGGATCAGAACACAGCAAGAGAGTATACAAAACAGAAAGAAAAGGAAAAAGCAGTAATTGAAGAGAACAAGAGCTTCAGAGACCTACTTGAGTGGAAATGGTTCTTAGAGTGAGTTTGCACTAAAAAAGAAAAGAAAGAGGCATTTTATGGTGGGTTTTGGTTTATTTTTATTTTTAAAGATGAAAGGATGCCATATATAATAGTCAGTGTCAGGGTTCCTAAAGAGGGGAGTTCTTAATTATGCAAACATTCTTGATCCATTTTAAGCAGAATTGGAGAGCATCTACATGGCAGTAAAGGCAGGAAGTAATAAAACCTAGTGAATGAGCTGCTTAAATAGCTGTCCTGGAAGCCAGCCAAATCCAGATGAGATAAACTGCAAAAGGGAGCCCAACAACAAATGCAGATAAT
>NW_005877263.1:4053-8945 GCF_000147115.1 Myotis lucifugus
GCAGAGTTCAAATCTAGTCCATTGGTAATTAAAATCTGAATTATTAGACAATTCAGTATGTAAGGACATAGAAACTATTCGAAAATGTTAAATTAATCTGACAAAATGGAAAGACAGAAAGCAGCAATAATTTTTTCTCACTAAAAAAAAAAAATGCATGTTTTGTTAATAAAAAGAAGCCAGAAATGAATCTACTTAACCTAACCAATTTGGGATTTTAAGAATAGAAGCAGAGAGAAGATTCTTAGATCTCAAAAACGATTTAAACTCACAAATGTGCTATATACAACAATCAGTTGGAAGAAAGATGATCTTGATTCACTCTTTTAAATAAAAAGTTTTCATAGAAAGGTTCTACCACAACTGTCCACATGAGCAGTGTAATTAGTTAAGAACTAGAGGCCTGGTGGACCTGTGGGGTCCCTCAGCCTGGCCTGCGCCCTCTCAGAATCCAGGACCCCTCGGGGAATGTTGGACTGCCCATTTCAGTTGGGGATGGGGCCAAAACCGACAGTCCAACATCCCCCACGGGATGTAGCAGTGCACAAAGCAGCAGGCGACCAGGGAGGAGCCCGAGCCAGGCTGGGCACCATGCTGCTCCCACTTATCCCGGCCCTGCTGCACCTGCCACTGCCACCACTGCTTGGTAGCAGTGCCATGGAGGCGGGAGAGGCTCCCACTGCTTGCCAGCTGTGAGCCCGGCTTCTGGGCTTCTGGCTGAGCGGCACACCCATTGTGGGAGCACACTGACCACCAGGGGGCATCTCCTGTGCTGAGTGTCTGTCCCTGGTGGTTAGTGCATGTCATAGCAACCAGTTGACCAGTCGTAATGGTTGCTTAGGCTTTTATATATAGAGATTTGAGTACCACAGATTCAAGGATAATTAAATGGAATTATTTCAGAATAATAAATAGTACTAATTCTTACCTATTTCTGGTATGAAAACAAAATGCATATATAAGATACAGTAAATGATAAATTTATGTTCTTTCAGACTTGAACTGGAATACACTCTTAGAGAATGCAGGTAGTATGAATTAAGAAGGGAAGGAGGAGCTGTGTGATGTGAGGAAAGAAAGACGTGTGACTTCTCAAAGGCAATCAATCTTCTGTAGGAAAATATTTTCTGAGCTGACATGTCTTGGAGTAAATTTAATACCGGTTTCAGGTTCTGCTCACTGCACTTAAGCAGTGGTTCAGAAGTCAAATATTACGAGGTGGACACATCATGAGATTTGGAATCAAGCAAACCTGAGTTGAAATTCCAGATCCAGAACCCATTTTTGTGTAAATGTAGGATTATATCTTTTCTGAAGAAGCTTAAATTTTCTAATCTATAATGAGATTATAATATCACTAGAGGCCCGGTGCACTCAGGATGTCCCTCAGCCCAGCCTGTGCCCTCTTGCAATCTGGGAGCCCTTGGGGGAGGAGTGGGCCTAAGCCGTCAGTCAGACATCCTTAGTGCTGCGGCGGAGGTGGGAGAGGCTCCTGCCACTGCCACTGCGCTCACCAGCCATGAGCCCGGCTTCTGGGCTTCTGGCTGAGCAGTGCTCCCCCTGTGGGAGCGCACTGACCACCAGGTGGCAGCTCCTGCATTGAGCATCTGCCCCCTGACGGCCAGTGTGTGTCATAGTGACTGGTAGTTCCACTGTTCAGTTGATTTGCATTTTACCCTTTTATTATATAGGAAATTTACAAAACCATTGCATTACTATATTAGTAAGGATTCTCCAGAAAACAGAAGCAATAGGATATGAGATATACATATGAGTGTGTGTTTATGTGTGTGTGTGTGTGAGAGAGAGAGGGAGAGAAGATTATAGATAGATAGATAGATAGATAGATAGATAGATAGATAGATAGATATGACATTTAGTATCAGGAAGAAATTGGGTCAAGAAATTCAAGCAATTATGGAGGCTGAAAAGTCCCAAGATTTGCAGCTGGCCAGATGTCGACCCAGGGAGCCAATGGTATAGTCTAGCATAAATCCAAAGACCGCAAAATCAGGAGGACCAATGGTAGAAATTCCAGTCCAAATTCAAGGGCCCTTGTTCCAGCTCAGTAGTCAGGCAAAATTCTCTGTTACTCAGCCTTTTTATTCTATTTAGGTCTTCAATTGATTGGGTGAGGCCTACCCACATTAGGGAGGGCAAACTGCTTTGCTCAGTCTACAGATTCAAAGGTTAATCTCATCCAGAAACACTGGTAGACACCTAGAATAGTGTTTGACCAATTATCTGGGCACCCTGAGGCCCCATCTAGTTGACACATAAAATTAACCATAGCAATTACAATGAAATATTATAGAGGAAGTAATAGTGTCCTAAAATATGATAGGTGCTCAACAGATTAAGTACTGTGTGTACTTTCCAAGCACTGAAGGCTTTGAAGTATTGGTTCTCTAACATGGCTATCTAATATGGCTTTCAGATAGTAAAGATCTCATGGTTTAATTATGAAATTGAAATTAATCAGAACTAGATAGAAGGAAAGGAAAAATAGGTTTAGAAAACTGAAAAAGTGAACATTGGGCATTGATGACATCCCAGTCAGAAATAATAATAAATTTACAACAAAAACAAACAAACAAACAAACAAAAGAACGCATTTATTACATCTGGGAGTATACCACAAAACAGACTCACATGATCTCAAAGAGAAGATTTTCTTCTGTCTCTCAGAATTAGATCAATCTCATTGCACAGTGCAGTGAATGCAAAATAAATTGGAATACTTTTATTTGATGAATGTCATTTGCTATTCTAGAAGATCATGGAAACTTAAACAGTGCCACTTAATTTAGCAACAATAGAGTAACATAAATTGTATTCCAGGCTAAATAAGAACATATTATAATTTATATATTTAATAAAGTTGTGGTTTTCTTATCACATTTTTTGCTTATCACATTGAAAGAAAATTACCTGGATCACCAACAATTACTTCCCACAGCCCATATTATTTGCATATATTGTACACAATAGCTATTACCCGAAGATATAGATCTAATTCAGGGGTCCTCAAACTCTTTAAACAGGGGGCCAGTTCACTGTCCCTCAGACCGTTGGAGGGCCGGACTATAGTTTAAAAAAAAACTATGAACAAATTCCTATGCACACTGCACATATCTGATTTTGAAGTAAAAAAACAAAACGGGAACAAATACAATATTTGTATTTGCATGTGGCCCGCGGGCCATAGTTTGCGGACCCCTGATCTAATTAAAAGGAAATAAATGAGTAAAGACAGGTATCTTCATGATATAATATTAATAAACATTTACTTAAATATTTACTACATGCTAGGTACAGTTTTCAGTGTTTAAAATATTTTAGCCAATTTTTAATCTTTACAACACCCCCATGAGGTAGGTGCTATCTATAATAATAAAAGAGTAATATGCTAATTAAACCAGATGTCCTTCTGGACATCCTTCCTGACGAAGCTGGGGCCGGAGGGAAGCCAGCCCAGGTCCTGGGTACCAGTACACTGCCCAAGGGAAGCCAGCCCGGGTCCCAGGTGCCTGCTGGCAGCTGGAGGAGGAAAGCAGCCCAGGTCCCGGGTGCCTGAGGGAAGCTGGTGCTGGCAGCCGGGAGAAGGAAGGCCTACTCTTTTATGAATTTTTGTGCATCGGGTCTCTAGTTATTATATATTAAAGGTGAGAACTGAGGCACAAAGGGATTAAAATAATTTTCCCAAGGTTATGTTGCCAGTAACAGAAGATCTATAACGTGTACCCATACAGTCTGACTTTTAACCCTAAGCTCTTAACTACTATGAGACTCTGAACTTCTCAGTCCTACTAGAAGACAAATTATACTCTATATAATAGGCAATGTTTTCTCATTCTTATTAATAAATTTAGATAGATAGGCAGATAGACATATGATAGGTAGGTAGGTAGATAGATAGATAGATAGATAGATAGATAGATAGATAGATAGACACTGTTAAACCTAATGAATATCTGGATGTTGGGGTATAAAATAATAATAATAAAATGAATGAACAATGTTTCAGCTGAGATAGCATGAAAGCAAATTCAGTGTCCCTGCAGAGAGAGAGAGGTGGCTGAGAATAAAAGTTGGCTAGGTTGGTAAGAATATCTGATTTTTAGATCTTACAGAGAGTGAGCAAAACTCAAAAAAAAAACACACAAAACTATAATACTATTTGGCCTGTTTACTAGTATCAATACAATATTAATTTCCTATTATTCCTATTGAGATATATATATATAATAAAAGGATAATATGCTCTCCCATTCCATAGGGTATCCTTTTAAAGTGCTTAATATATATCTTTTGTTTTTCTGTGTTTCTGTAAAATGCATAATTTTATTTTGTAAGACTGGAGGTTTAATTTATTTAACTGGTGTTCTCTTCTCACTCTTACTTTTTTCATTCAACACCTTGTTTTTAGGACCCTTTCATGTTGCTATAGGTTTATCTCGTTCATTGCTTCTAACTGCTGCAGAGTCTCTGAGGCAAGAACCCACCAGATTTCACCTAGCAGCTCAGCACTGATGGACACTCCACCTGCCTGCAACACTTTCACCACAGATTCACGATGACACACAACCTCTTGCAACTCTGTTATGGTCCCGCAAAATAACTTATTTGGGATAATCTGTCCAGGAGTGCCTTGCTGCAGCATGGAGGAAGACAGATAATTTAAGTTGTGCCAGATTATTCTCCGGTGGGTGGGGCTCTCTCCATTCCCTGTGTCAGCACATCCCTTCCAATTCTTGACATCACCTAGGCCAGTGATGGCGAACCTTTTGAGCTCGGCGTGTCAGCATTTTGAAAAACCCTAACTTAATTCTGGTGCTGTGTCACATATAGAAATTTTTTGATATTTGCAACCATAGTAAAACAAAGACTTA
>NW_005877264.1:0-8845 GCF_000147115.1 Myotis lucifugus
GCTTCAGGTATTATACAACCTCTCTGAGCTTTAAAGTTTCCATCTATAAAATATGCCTTTGAGTGATAATTAGTAATCCATATATAATTCACTGCCCAATTAATTTACAGTCAGTGTTGAATAAATGCTGGATATTACTAACGTATTACTGCTTTGTTAAGTCCTACAACAATCTATGAAAGAGAAACTCATCTTGCTACTTCAGAGGTAAGAGGGCTCAAAGACATGAGGTAATGATCAAAGTCTTCAGCTCATAAATGTTCTATTCAGGCTTCAAACCCAGGTCTCCTCACTTTAAACTTCACGGCTCTTTCCATGATCTACACTGAGTGCTAAGATTCTAAGAGTTTCAGGACAATGGGAAGTTGAGGGTCTCTTTAGTCTTGAACTCTCCCTTTGTGTCTAAGAGGGATGGAAGGATAACCAATAGGAAAACGGCTGTAGTCATTTCTCAAGAACATCAATTGCCTAGGTTCTTGAAGGATATTCATTCTTCCTGAGGATTTTTTTAAAATATATTTTATTAATTTTTTACAGAGAGGAAGGGAGAGGGATAGAGAGTTAGAAACATTGATGAGAGAGAAACATCGATCAGCTGCCTCTTGCACACCCCCTACTGGGGATGTGCCCGAAACCAAGGTACATGCCCTTGACCAGAATCGAACCTGGGACCCTTCAGTCCGCAGACCGACACTCTATCCACTGAGCCAAACCGGTTAGAGCACTTCCTGAGGATCTTAATTAAGCACCAATAATCCTAGAAAATGTCCTCCTTCTATTGCCTGTATTTCCCCAAAGCTCAGACAGAGGAAGAAAGACAGTCATTAGCCAAAGCACATGACGGTGCCCCCATGGTCATCTGTGCCGACATTACCATTTTCCAGGTTCTCACTGCTTTCATAGCATCCTGAGTCTCGTGGGGAGCACCCGCTCAGGGCCTGGCTGTCAATGAGCAGCTTCTCCTGGGATCCAGACTGGTCGCTGTTACCTGGAGAAGGTGAGCACAAAGCATGGAACCATAAGGGGAATGAAAAGCAGAGTTCCCAAGTCAACCAAATCCCAGTTTTATCCTCAGCCATCACCACACATACCATACATTTTTAAGCCTTGGACTTTTGGAAGAACACTAATTACTTTAAAGTCAGTGAGATAAAAATGAACGAGATCAGAATATTTTTCTTTTCAAATAAATTATCAGATGAAGACAAATTTGGAGATTGAGAGTAGATAGTTGGAGTATGTGGATGCCTTTTAGGTTACCCAGACGATGACTGGCCTGAGGCCAGTCTCGAACAGGAGGAGCTCAGAGCCTTGTGCCAACAGTGAGGGAAGAGTAGTCACAGTCCTTTCCCAGGGATGGTCCCATGGGGCAGAAGCAAAGCGTGAGGATGTCCCTTTCACAGTAGCAGTTGGGCTTATGCTTTTTAGAAATCTCTAAGATTTGTGTTTCATTTGTCCCATGCTTTCCAAATTTAGCAGCTATTATAAAAGTGTCAAATGAAATATTGAATTTTGTTACAATTTACAAGCATTCTTGGGCCTCGGTGACATGTGCTGGCCCTTGCATTATCTCAATGAAGCAGGGGACGCAAACCCCTACGCCCAGGAGGGGCCAGGGAGAAATCCTTTTGTGTCTGGGATGAGGACTGAGCTAGAGGGCGTTCTTTCCCTTCTGCCTTCTCCCTTGTGTTGGGTCAGCATTTCTGCCCAAAGGACGAGGCAGGGAAAGCTCAGGAAGCCCTCTCCCTGGGGCCCTGAGTAATAAACACTCTGAAGGTGGATGATGAAAGTTGAACGTCCTGATTCTAAAGAAAGGCAGCAGGTGCTTCTGTTGAGTGAAAGTCTGTCTAGAGCAGCCGTGGGCAAACTACGACCCGCGGGCCGGATCCGGCCCGTTTGAAATGAATAAAACTAAAAAAAAAAGACCGTACCCTTTTATGTAATGATGTTTACTTTGAATTTATATTAGTTCACACAAACACTCCATCCATGCTTTTGTTCCGGCCCTCCGGTCCAGTTTAAGAACCCATTGTGGCCCTCGAGTCAAAAAGTTTGCCCACCCCTGGTCTAGAGCAGTGATGGCGAACCTATGACATGCGTGTCAGAGGTGACACGCGAACTCATTTTTTTAGTTGATTTTTCTTTGTTAAATGGCATTTAAATATATAAAATAAATATCAAAAATATAAGTCTTTGTTTTACTATGGTTGCAAATATCAAAAAATTTCTATATGTGACACGGCACCAGAGTTAAGTTAGGGTTTTTCAAAATGCTGACATGCCGAGCTCAAAAGGTTCGCCATCACTGGTCTAGAGTGAGTCCCGTGGGAAGTCCCGTGGGCTTCACCAGCCAGCGGTCACTCTGCACGCTGCACAATAAGGGCACGTGTGGCCTGACCTGGGATGGAGGCTACACCAAGAACCTCTTTTGTTATTACACAGAGTAAGTGCTTGGGCACATAACACAGAAACCAAGGGAACATTTTCTACATAAAAGAACTAGTTGCATGATGAAGGGCTTTATTTTCCCTTCCTTTTCTCGTCACTTGTCCTCCCCTCCTACCACAGACACAGAGAAAGAAAGAAATCAACAGACCAGAAATTTGATGCCCTTTCTCGGGTCATTAAAAAAGTAAATTGTGGGAAGGCAGAGGGCTGCCATCCCACATATGTGCCAGCCTCTTCTACATCCACTTACCACTTCCTGTTTGTGTTACTCACATGGAAAGCATTTTATAACAGCAATCATGGCAGAAACTATGGCAAGGGAAGCCCTTAAAATAGACCCCAAATTAAGGAGTGCTATTTTTTAAATAATGAATGAAAAACTAATTGGATGCACAAGAGCAAATCTTACGCCCCCCCCCTGCCCCGCACAAAAAGTGGAACATTCTAGAGTGATGTCCTCATTGTGTGGAAGAGTCTGTGGATTTGGAGAGGTCTCTGTCCTAGCCCAGCGTGTTATTTAGGAAAATGATACTTATAAAATGAGGGCTTTGAGCTATCAGTTACAACCCAGGAAGAGGAATCAATGTCATCTGTCCTTGGCAAGACAGTTCGGTTACTGCTTCAGCTAAAACAGACCCCAAAGTGCTGACCAGTGGGAATGAAACAGAAAACCTGTCCCCTGCCACTGCACGAAGACGCAGACTGTGTCTGCATCCTTGGGGATGGCAGCCTCCTCAGACACAGCAGGGTAGACCGAAGTTATCATGGGGACGGAAGGGGTCGCTCCCATCGCCTGAAAACCAGGTCCATTTGTAGAATCACGAGGCATATGTCAAGGGGCTGCTGTCACTTGCTTCCTAAAGGATTTTAGTCAGCAACTACTGAGCAGAAACCTAACTATCAAGTTTAGCAAAATTCCCTAAAACGAAAAGCCAGAGTTTCCCAAGCAACTTGCCTTCCTCCGTTGGAGAGAAAAAAGAGGTGGGGTACCCCTTACATGTGCAGCAGAATCAAGGCCATATCCTCTCCCTGCAGTTTCTATCATTAATTTCAAGGTACAAAGAGGAAAAGAGGTGTGTTAGAACCATGAGAATTCTCACAGTCAAACAAGAGGGGAGGACTACACCGTTGGGCTGACTTCTGAACTTGCCTCTGAAGGGACTTTGTTGGAGCTAAAACTCTTCCCCACTCCTACCCCCACCCCCACCTTTCACACACACACACACACACACACACACACACACACACACAAATATACACATACACACAGAAGGAGGAAGAATATGTTTGGATACTGATGAGTATCCAAACATCAGAAGGTTCTTGTGCACAAGGACATGAGCCATTTCCTGGAGAGCAGTTATCGCCGAAAGAAGAAGGGAAGGGAAGGGAATTGTTGGATAGCAGGCCTTTCAATGGGCTTGTACCGTTTATTTCTTTAAAAGAAAAGAATCGGAGCAAAATGTTCACTTGACTTGGACTTAGAAGGTGGATATGTGGATCTGTTTTACTTTTCTCTGTACCTTTCTGCATATTTGAAATAACTGCTCATTAAAATTCTTATAGGAATTATTTTCATAAAGAGAGCTTTCATTGGGCAGACCTGGGACAGTGGGAGCACTGTAGGCAATTGCTTTTGGACAATGAGAATCTTTTCCAAATGGAACCCGGTAGGAAGGCTGGCATTGCCCAGGCATGGGTGCAACAAGGCAGGTTGGTAGATGAGCTTTTTGCCACTGTGGAAGCTGAGCTAGAAACTTGCAAGATCTCTAAGACCTCAGTATATCTCTCTATCTGTCCAGTGATTAGGAATTTAGTTTGACATATATCTACTGTGTTCCTCTAATGGTCAGTTGCTTAGAATATTTCTTAAACACAGAATTTAACTGCACTGAATGTAAAACCTTATCATCTGGACCCAGAGCCTTGTCACTAATTAGCACCCCGAGTCCTGGAAGCCTTGTCTTAGAGCCAATAAAAGGAAGTGCTGCTTTATGCACTAGGACCGTGGTCAGCAAACCGCGGCTCGCGAGCCACATGCGGCTCTTTGGCCTTTTGAGAGAGGCCACGAAGTTTCAATCCCACTGTATGTGCGCGCCCGCATGTGGTATTTTGTGAAAGAGCCACACTCAAGGGGCCGCAGTTTGCCGACCACTGCACTAGGAATGTTATAAATAGAGGCACAGCATACCTTTGAAATGGGATCTGTAAAGCGGCAAAGAGCCCTCCCTTGACCTCTGAGTGAGCATCATGATTGGCAAAGATTCCCCTTTACAAAATACCTCCTGTGCAAATCTCAGGCTGGGGTTCCGAGAAGGACAAGGTGTCTGAGCCAATGAGACACAACAGAGACTCAGCTCAGATCCTGCCTTCTACTCCTTTTTTAACATTGCTTCTCCTGTTCTGAATGGTAAAGGACTGGGTTTATAAACCAGCTGTTCTCAGCAACTGAGGAAAAGCAAATGAGCTATTTTATAGAGCAGATGTGGTCCAGGAGACTGGATGATTTAACCTTAATTGTTCTTAATACAGCTGGTTGGCCACACCAGGCACTAGGCCAGGCTCTTTAACACAACCTGGCCACAGACACCTCCAATAGACACCTCCAATACTGAAGAGACATGGTTTTAAAGTGCTATTCACTACAAAACACTATTCCCTCCAAGCCTATCCCTGAAGGCAGTGTGTATATCTAGAGTTCAGACAGCTACTTGATGGTGTGTGGCCCCCTGTATCAGTTGGTGTAGAGGAGGGGCCTCCTACGCAGGAGTGAGAGTAACTGAGCGGAGACACGTGCGTCCTTGTCTCTGGGCCTGATGCCTTCAGTAATGTACAATTTTTCTCTTCCACCATTAACCATGGTATGGTGTGTCTTAACAACAGAAATGCTATTAGCTACTGACATCCCTAAGCAAAGCACTTGAAAGAAAATGCATTGGAATTCAGTAACTGGAAAGGATGCTCTGTTTGTGATGAATAATTTCAGGACTATTTTTGATGTCAGATTGAAGAATAAAAAGCGAGATAAGACTAGCTTAATGGAGCAAAGGATACAGCGTATTTAAACAGACTTCATAAAAGCTGCCAACCCGCTGAATTCTGTTCACGGGCTGTAAAAATGAGCTATTATTTTGGCCGAGCCCCTGCGATATGGGATTCTCTGGTCTACTAGTATGTATTCACTGCAGCCACTTCCTGCTTCTTTCACGGAAGCTGATGGATTTCATTTATTCATTAGACAACCTATTCAGCAAGAAAATAACTCCTTGTGTGCTCTGAGAAGTAATTCTCCCCACCTGCCAATCACTTTTGGGCCCAGGTTTCCCACCGACCTGCTGAAACCACACCTCCCAACAGTTCCTAACGTGACATCTACTGCATTTCTTAACAAAGCTGTGATTCAATTCTCAGTCACTTAGAGCAGCATTTTCCTCAACTAGTACCTAGAACAGTGATGGCGAACCTTTTGAGCTCGGCGTGTCAGCATTTTGAAAAACCCTAACTTAACTCTGGTGCCGTGTCACATATAGAAATTTTTTGGTATTTGCAACCATAGTAAAACAAAGACTTACATTTCTGATATTTATTTTATATATTTAAATGCCATTTAACAAAGAAAAATTAACCAAAAAAAATGAGTTCGCTTGTCACTGACCTAGAATCACGCCAGAAAAGACATCAGCAGTAAGGTTATCTTTTGCTCCCGCAGGAAAGTCTGCACTGGGAACTTATGTCTTTGTGTTTTTGATATAATACGAAATGGACTTTGGCTTTGGAAAGAGTAGGACCAAATGAGTGACTCCAGGGACCTAAGAACATGCTGGCTGCTTACGGGGGGCCTCTGGTGACTGAGTGCAATGATACAGCAAGGAACACTTCTGCCTGGGTGGTGGGTGGTGGGGGGGACTTACTGTCATACTCCTGCAGCAGCTCCACCGCTGTCAGGAGAACGGCTCTGTGTTCTGGGTCCCTGATGTTTAACTCATCCAAGTCCTCCTCCTCCAGGAGCTTAAAGGTGTCCAGATCCTCATATCCATTGAACAGGAAGGTGGGCATGTGCTCCTGTGAGGAAAGAACACAGAAGTGGGTCAGCAGGCTCAGCCACGTGATCCATGACCGCCAACCAGCCTCAAACCCCTAAACTTTTCCCATCGCTGTGGTTATACTAATTGAAAGAGTAGTACCACTTGTAAGCTCCCAGTCCTCTGGCTTGGTAGGCAGGTGGGGCGTTTCACCGATCTCGGGTTAAGAAGACCTGCACTGCAGGCTGAGACGGGTTCTCCTGGCTTACATTCTAATTGTGCCCTTGCTATGGGCCGATCTCTTTAACACCGCACAGTGCACAGTGGACAAGGCCATTTCAGTTACAGGCCTATTGAAATCCAACTCAGAAAGGCCTGTGACTTCCCCAGAAACAAGGCAGTTTTGCAAGGAGGAAAGAGAACTAGCACTGTAGCCACCACCCCCCCCCCCCCCGCCCCCACTACCACCACCAGATGCCGGAATGATATGGGAGAGGTTAGAGGAGCGAACACTCAGGGCCTCTGTGGAGCCCAGGGAGCGGAGACCTAAGGGCTTGTGCTCACTGCCCTTTCTGGTAGAAGTAGCTTCAGGCCCAAAGCATTTTAAAAACTGCTCTTGGGGGACTAATAGCAAATTTTGACCTGTGGCTTAGCTAACACCCACGACAGAGGTCAAGGGCAGCATTAGCATACAGACAACCGTTTCTGTAGAACAATGGCTACTCATCACAGTAATAGGCCACCCTATGGAGGACATGAGAGCACTCCCTCCCTCCCCTGAAAGTGTCCTCGCTTGCTTAGTTTAGAAGGAGAGGCAACATGTGACCAGAACAGGAGGGGACTGACTTTCAGGTTAATCCGGTCGAGGAGATCCTCCACGGACTTGGGCTGGGGTGGTCTTCCTTTTCTCTTCCTCCTGGTGGGGCGCTTGGGCTTCTCCTCTTCCTCGTTCAGCACGTCCACGTAGATGAACTTGAAGGTGCCCACCTTGTTGTTCAACAGGCCCATCCAGGTGCCCATGGGTGGTTTGCTGATTATATCAATGATGTCTCCTTTCTGGGACCCAGGAAACAAAGATCTTTCCATTAGGCACATTTCTAAGTATGAATCATGAATCGATGAGATGTATTCATCACCCAGATGTGGAAACACTACGAAGGCCAGAATCAGGGTCCCACAAGTCACATTATGAATGGGAGCTTGGGAGAGGGCCAGACGGAACACTCCTGACCGCGCTGGAATCCACACGGGCTGGAGGTCTCGTTCCCCCGCCCTCCCGAAGCACAGGCTGAAGTGTCTGTCTCCCAGTACTCATGGCTAGGTGGGAGGTACCTGGCTCTCTGACTGCCTAGCCACCATCCAGAGCTCCTACTGCTTAGAGAAAGAATTTCCCCCAAAATGCCAGTGGCAATCCCTGCTCTGTGACTGCCTCCTACACTGTGGAACTCCATCTGTCCCATTCAATACCACTGACCATACAGAGCAGGCAGGAAGGTCTCTTTAGCGAGAGAGCACAGAAACTGGATCCTGGAGGGCAACAGGAATTCTACAGGGAAGCTGAGGTCAGGGGTCTGGACCAGGAGGATGAGGTGGTGAGGACAGAGGATTAACACAAGCCCCGCCTCTGTCCCAAATGCTGGCTGGTTCTGTTTTGTTTTTCACTACAGAGGAGAGCAGCTTGTTAAGGTAGCCAAGACATTGGCCACTATGCACCACAGCAGCCCAGCATTCTACACAAGAACTGAGCTCCTCTTAAAGAACAAAGACCTCAGGTCTAAAGCCAGACAGAGACACACCTTGAGCTTGAGTGAGTCTGTGTCATAGGGACTGGGTGTGAAGTCAGTGTGCACCCTGGCGCGCCCACAGAAGGGGCCCCGGTAGGGGGGCTCCTCATCATCACCGTCTTCCGACTTGACACTTTCCCTGTTGCTGGTGGAGGAATCGGTGGTACTCACTGTCTGACCACCTGTATAGGAAACACAGGGAGAAGAAGGATAAATACAGTTGCCCCGCAGAGCAAAGCTGAAAGACACTGAAGAAGCTGCAGGTTAAGACACGAAGGGCAAAATCATGAGCCAAAACCATGTCAGGACCAGAGCAGGACCCAGTGATGAGGCCAGGGAGGATCTGAGTTTTCGCAATGCTATCCCTAATCAAGCCCCTAACTGCACAGGCAGGACTCCAGCAAGTTATCTTTATGATCTGGGAATGCAGGTGACATCACAAGTCCGGGAACATTGGGTCAGGCATAACATTTTTACCCCATCTTATGGATGAGGAAACAAACTCAGAAATGTCAAATAACTTGCCCAAGGCCAAGTGCTTTTAAAGTGGTGGATTTAAATATGCTCCCTTTCCTCACACCATTCTGACGA
>NW_005877265.1:0-8845 GCF_000147115.1 Myotis lucifugus
CTGATGGGCCCTGCTCTGTGCGTGACAGGGTACGGAGCCCCAACCCCCCTGATGGGCCCTGCTCTGTGAGTGACAGGGGGCAGTGCCCCAACCCCCTGATTGGCCCTGCTCTGTGAGTGACAGGGGGCAGTGCCCCAATCCCCTGATTGCCCTGCGGCTCTGTGTTTGACAGGGTGCGGCGCCCCAACACCCCCCCGCCACGGGCCCTGCTCTGTGCCTGATAGGGGGGAGCTCCCCAATCCCCTGATTGCCCTGTGGCTCTGTGTTTGACAGGGTGCAGCACACCAACCCCCTGATCGGCCCTGCTCTGTGTGCGACAGGGTACGGATCCCCAACCCCCCTGATGGGCCCTGCTCTGTGAGTGACAGCGGTCAGCGCCCGAACCCCCTGATTGGCCCTGCTCTGTGAGTGACAGGGGGCAGCGCCCCAACCCCCTGATTGGCCCTGCTCTGTGAGTGACAGGGGGCAGCGCCCCAACTCCCCAATCAGCCCTGCTCTGAGCCCGACAAGGGGCTGTACCTAGGGATTGGGCCTGCCCTCTGCTACCCAGGAGCAGGCCTAAGCCAGCAGGTCGTTATCTCCCGAGGGGTCCCAGACTGCGAGAGGGCACAGGCCGGGCTGAGGGACCCCCCTCGCCCCCCCAGTGCACAAATTTTTGTGCACCGGGCCTCTAGTTCTATTATATTCACCAGTTTATTCTGTTCATCAGATTATTTCTTCACTTGATTTTTAGATTCACTTGTTGATAGATGGCATATTTGTGGTTCACAATTTGTATCTTTACCTTTTTCTTCTTCTTCCTCTTCTTAAAGGATACCTTTCAGCATTTCATATAATACTGGTTTGGTGGTGATGAACTCCTTTAGCTTTTTCTTATCTGTGAAGCTCTTTCTCTGACCTTCACTTCTGAATGATAGCTTTGCTGGATAAAGTAGTCTTGGTTGTAGGTTCTTGGTATTCATCACTTTGAATATCTCTTGCCACTCCCTTCTGGCCTGCATAGTTTCTGTTGAGAAATCAGCTGACAGTCGTATGGGTACTCCCTTGTAGGTAACTGACTGTTTTTCTCTTGCTGCTTTTAAGATTCTCTCTTTGTCTTTTGCTCTTGGCATTTTAATTATGATGTGTCTTGGTGTGGTCCTCTTTGGATTCCTTTTGTTTGGGGTTCTCTGCACTTCCTGGACTTGTAAGTCTATTTCTTTCACCAGATAGGGGAAGTTTTCTGTCATTATTTCTTCAAATAGGTTTTCAATATCTTGCTCTCTCTCTTCTTCTGGCATCCCCATAATTCGGATGTTGGTACGTTTGAAGTTGTCCCAGAGGCTCCTTACACTATCTTCATATTTTTGGATTCTTTTTTCTTTTTGTTTTTCTGGTTGGGTGTTTTTTGCTTCTTCGTATTTCAAATCTTTGACTTGATTCTTGCGATCCTCTAGTCTGCTGTTGGAACTCTGTATAATATTCTTTATTTCAGTCAGTGTATGCTTAATTTCTAGTTGGTCCTTTTTCATAACCTCGAGGGTCTCACTAGATTTCTTGAGGGTCTTACTAAACTTATCGGCGGTCTGACTAGACTTATTGAGGGTCTTACTAAATTTATCGGCAGTGTCTAGAAAATTCTTGAAAAACCTTATAAGTGTGGTTTTGAACTCTATATCCAGTAGTTTGCTTTCCTCCATTTCTGTCATTTGTGACCTGTTTCTTTGTCTCCGCATTTTTTATGCTTCCCTGTGTTGATAGAGTGGCTTTGTGTGCCTGGTGTCCTATAGGGCCCAGTGGCTCAGCCTCCCCAATTACCTGAGGTGGACACTCTTGATGCACCCCTTTGTGGGCTGTGTGCACAGTCTTGTTGTAGTTAAGCCTTGATTGTTGTAGGTATCACTGGGAGGAATTGACCTCCAGGCCAATTGGCTGTGAGAATCAGCTGTGTCTGCAGTGGGAGAACTTCTGTGCTGGAGACACCCTTCTGGGGCAAGACTTGCTTCAGTGGGGCTTTGGTGCTCACTGAGTCTGCCCCCTGAGTGTGTCCCTTATGGATCTGAGGAGTTGTAATCTGGATGGTCCCACTCTGACCACTGGGTACATTGGCTCTGGGATCTCTAAGGAGGTGCTAATTTAGCCTCTGCCTGAGGCTACCCAGCAGGAGCTACGGAGAGATCTGCAGATTCCTCTTCTTTGTTTGGGGTTTGGAGGTGCCCAGATGAGGCCCAGCTGTGAAGCAATGCAAGCTGCTGTGGGGCCTTGGGCCTTCTTTTGGAAGTTCTGGGTCTCTCTGACCCAGCTGCAGTTTTTTAGGTAATTTTCAGATTGCAAAGGGCCAGGCCTTTCATATGCAAAAGCCTCTGTGCACAGCTTGGGTGGGGCGGGGTCTCAGGGAATCAACAGGGCGGAGCAAGCAGCTATGGCTGATCCTCAGTCCTACCCTAAGAGGCCCCCGGGTCTCAGTGTCCCGTCTCAGTGTCCCACGGTAATGGCTGCAAGCACCTCTGAGAGAAAGCTGCCCTCGAGTTCCGACCGATGACAGACAGTCCAGTTTCTCCCCGTATGAGTCTGGGTCCCCAGAGACTCACCCGGAACTGGAGATCAGAGCATTTGGAAGCTTGAGTCTCCCTCCCGATTGAAAAAGACAACCGAGTCCTCAGTTGCCAGCCCTTTCCTCATGTGCCTCCGTACCTCTGCACTTTACTTCTGCACCTCCTCTGAGTCTCAGTGTGCTTTTCTCTTTCCTTCTAGTTGTAGAATTTCCACTCAGCCAGCCTTCCTGTGGTTCTGGATGATGTCCATTTTGTCTTTTAGTTGTATTTTTGAAGTTGTTGTGTGAGGCAGCAATTTCCGGTGTTTACCTGTGCCACCATCTTGGTTTCTCCTCCGGCTTTTCTTTCTTTTTAAAATATACTTGTATTGATGCCAGAGAGGAAGGGAGAGGGAGAGAGAGAAAAACATCCATGATGAGAGAATCGTGGATTGGCTGCCTCCTGCATGCCCGCACTGGCCGAACTTGCCTGTGCCCTGACTGGAATCGAACCCTGACCCTTGGTCCAGGCTCAGCCGCTGAGCCCGGGACCTGTGGCTTTCATCATCCTCGGGCCGGAGATGAGCGCCTTCAACCCCACATCGCCCTCCCGGGCGTCGCTTTCACAGGCGCATCTGGTCCTCAGGGCCTGCTGCTCGTTGAGACCGGAGCGCCCAGAGCAGCCAGCCCACAGCACGCAAGTGCCTGGCTCAGCGGTGCTCCTCATCCGGGAGCACCTGCGGCCAGTGAAGGAGGTTTGGGCGATGGCAGATGGCTGAGAGGCATTCCACAAGTACTGCTGAGTGATGAAAGCGAGCTACACTTGCTCGGCCGGGCGCACGGTGGTCAGAGCATTGGCTTGCAGACCAGAGCTCTCCGGTTCCACCCCAGGTCAAGGGCATGGACCTCCCCTGCAGGTTCCTGGGCCCAGGCAGGGGCACATGTGAGGCGCAACCAAATTCATGAGTCTCTCTCATACAATGTTTCTCTCTCTCTCCCCCTTCCTTCCCTCCCCTCCCTCCCCACTCTCTCTAGAAATCAATGGAAAAAAATACCCTCGGGTGAGGGTTTTTTTTTTAAAAAAGCGAGCTACACAATGACACAACGTAGAGAACAAAAGCTGACCTTATGTTTGTGAATATATTGTGTGTATCTCAGAAAAATATGAAAAGGGATCCGTAGGAAAGTCAGTGTCGTTCACTTTGGGGGAGCGGAGAGGAGAATGGGGTGTGACCCACCACAGAGCATGAAAGAAAAGATCATAATTACCCATGTGACCTTCCTGTAAAAGCACATGTACGTGTACATTTGTGTATGTAATGTAACATGTACATTTGTGTACGTATAAAGAACAGATGTGTAAGAAACAAAAATCAAAATAGAAAAAAAGAGATCAATGGAAGCAACAAAATCTGAAATAATCAATTTCTGATTAGTTTGTGCTATTAGAACAGCGGTTCTCAACCTGTGGGTCGCGACCCCTTTGGGGGTCAAATGACCCTTTTACAGGGGTCGCCTAAGACCATCGGAAAACACATATATAATTTACATATTGTTTTTGTGATTAATCACTATGCTTTAATTATGTTCAATTTGTAACAATGAAATTGGGGGTCACCACAACATGAGGAACTGTATTAAAGGGTCGCGGCGTTAGGAAGGTTGAGAACCACTGTACTAGAAGATAATATGAATAATCTGAAAGTTAATCAAAGTGTGCAAGGAGACTTTTTTCCTTCTTGTTGCTTTGGGATTATCTCCTGTTTGTTATACACAAGGGGATCATTCCTAAAAGAGTCAAATTGACCAAATCCTATTACAATGAAAAGTTGATGTGTTTGTGGTGTTTTATTAGGTGAGAAACGTTATTGAAAAATATATTCCAGCCCTGGCCGGTTTGGCTCAGTGGATAGAGCGTCGACCTGCGGACTGAGGGGTCCTGGGTTTGATTCCGGTCAAGGGCACATGGCCAGGTTGTGGGCTCGATCCCCAGTGGGAGCGTGCAGGAGGCAGCTGATCAATGATTCTCTCTCATCATTGATGTTTCCATCTCTCCCTCTTCCTTCCTCTCTGAAATCAATAAAAATATGTTAAAATATATATTTCAACACAGTTGAAGTGAGTAAACCGACAAAACAAATGTCTGACTATGTCACCTGGAGCGTTTACTGCCCTACGCCCGTCTCCAGAACTTCATTTTCAGTACGTTTTATGTGATGAATGACTTGTCATTCATTTCATTTCATTTTTTTTTTTAAATCCCAGGATGGTTAGATGTGGGCAAGGTGAAGTGGATGAAAGGGAACTTTGAAAATTATTTTTTTTAAATTGATTGATCTTTAGAGAGAGAGGGGAAGGGAGAGAGAAAGATTGATTTGTTGTTCTACTTATTTCTGCATTTATTGGTTGCTTCTTGTATGTTTCCTGACTAAGGATCAAATTTGCAACCTTCGGGTAGCTGGACAATGCTCTAACCACTGAGCTGCTGGTCAGGGAGAAAATTAATTGCTATTTAATCGAAGGACAAAAATGTTGCGAGGGTGGGAGCCTCCTTTCTCCCCTCCTCCTCCCCACCTGCGGTGAAACACCAGCCAAGCCGCCAGACAATAGCCCCCTGCAGGCTGGGACCAGGGGTGGCATTGTGTGCAGGATAACAAGGCGCTCTTCGAGGGCTGGCTGCAGGAGGTGAAAACAGCTGCGTGTCACAGGACGGTCTTCAGACGGCATTTGTTGTACAAAAAAAAGTAACCTCAAAATGAAAACTGCCTCGGGGAAGGAAGCTTCCCTCTGGATTGGTTTCCACATTCCAACCTCTTCCTCCTGCCGAGTCTGCACTCCTGAGAGTTTACAGCTGAGCCAGCGCCCGCCTAGTCCGGGAGCCAGGAAGCTGGGCGAGGTTAGGGCTCCAGGCAGTGCTATGCCAGTGCAGGTCTCAGATGCCCTCACCTCCTCCTCCACAGTTTGTTGTTTCTCTGACCTTATTCTTGCCTTGTCATTTCTGTGATTTTAGTAATAGTTGTCTCTAATCCTTTCTTCAAACTCATCATTATGAAACCTTAAAATGTATACAGAGGTAGAGAGGATGACAGTAATGAGCCTCCAAGGACCCATCGCTACCTGCAATAGTTATGACCAAAGGCAAACTGCTTCACCTGACCCCTCGTTACCCCCTTCCGACTGAGTGACCGAGGCAAGTCCTAGGCTGCAGTATCATTTCATTGCTAAATCCTTAAGGATGTGTCATTCAAGTGTAAGAACGCTTGAGGAGGTGGCGGAGGTAGAAGAGGGTAAAGACGGGACAGACGGTTCTGGGAGGAGCCCTGACCCGGTAGCTCAGCTGGTTGGAGCATCGTCCAGATGTGCCGAGGCTAAGGGCTTGGTCCCCAGTCAGAGCACATACAAGAAGCAACCAATGATGCATAGACAAGTGCAACAGCAAACCAGTGCTTCTCTCCTCCCTTCCTTTCTCTCTAAAATCAATCAATACATTTAAAAATGGTGATGGAAGGAGACTTGACTTTGGACGGTGAAGCCACAGTGCAGTACACAGGTGATGTATTAGAGAGCTGTACACTTGAAACCTATATTTTATTGACCAATGTCACCCCAATAAATTCAATGATCACATTTTTAAAAATTAACAAAAATTCCTTAAAGTCATCAATGCCCAGTCTGTGTTCAAATTTTCCTGATCGTTTCATAAGTATATTTGTACAACTGGTTTGTTTGACTTGAACCCAAACAAGATCCACACATTGGTGTTTGCGCTGTAGTGTTTCCCTCAATCTAGATCTTGCCTATTTCGTCCCCTTGCTGTGTAGCAGGGTGCTCCGTCCCCTGCACTTCCTGTTAGTGGACGGGTTAGATGCGCAGTCACCTTGTCAGGCACACTCCTGGGAGTGGCGTCCCTGCTGCTTCCGTCAGAAGGTCCATAGGCCTTCTGTTCTCTCTCTTGGTTACAAAGAAAAAGCTGAACTGTGAGCTTGACAACCATGCTCTGTCGGTACCCAGATAAGAACTTCAAAGTAGACTTTGCTGTATTTTCTTCTACGGTTGTATTTATAACTAAGAATCCCTCCTGACCCATTTATTTATTTTTTAGATGAACTTCTTTACTATTGATTTGAGAGAGAGGAAGAGAAAGAGAAACATCGATTTGTTGCTCCACTGCTTCATGCATTCATTGATTGTTTCTTGTATATGCCCTGACCGGATATCGAACCCGCAACCTTGGTGTATGTGGATGAGCTAGCGGGCCAGGGCCCTCCTGACCGGTTTAATGTTGCTTGTTGTGACTTAATTCCTAACGAGGATGGCAGTATCTTTATCCAGCCCTCTAAAGCAGAGAACAAGGTACGGGCTGGCGGAAGCATGGCACATTGAGCCTGGACAGGCAGCGCGTGGGCACTGCCCAGCAGACTCTAGAATGGGAAAGCGGTGGAACCAGAGCGCTGAGTCCCTCCCTCACTCCGCTCCCCCCCACACGCTCAGGCACAAGTCCTGTGGGTCCTCCTGTCTCCAAGCTCCAGAAAAGGGATTCCTAAACCGCGTGCGCATGGAGCCCTCTGGCAGCCTGGGCAGGTGACGGCCCTTCTCGGAGGGCGACTTAAATGCATAAAATCACATCAGCCCTGAAACAGTTAACAACATAACAAGATATGGGATGGCCCTGATAATAAGTAATTTCAAACTAATGAGGGACGTAAGTGATACTTTGAGATTTCTGCAACAACTCCATATGACATGAAGGTATTTGTGGTTTTTATTGATGACAAAGTCACAGGTTCTGCGTGTATTGCTTACAAACATAATAGAAAGAAACACTACATTTGGTTTCAGTGTTACTGAAAATACATACGTATCCTTTTCCCTACGTGAGTCCACAGCCCTTTGAACTTCTCCACCTCCATCATGGCTCAGTGCCAGCTCCTGTCCTTTTCATTGTCCCCGCTACCATGACCTCTGAACTGCCCACCCAACTCTCCTCTGCTCTGTGGTGTCAACTCAGGCCTGTCCCTGAGGGGCAGGCCCTCCGCCACCCTGGCGGCCTCAGCATCCCTTAGCTGGTTCTCAAAACTCCCCAAGATTAGGCCAACCTGCAGCCTTGAGTGCTGCTGTTCCAAGCTCTAGCCTCTCCTTCAAGACTAAGCTCAGGTGTCAATTCTGTGCTGCCTTCTCTGAGCCTCGGTTATGTTCATTCCCTCACTCACCTCACTGTGGAGCGGGCGGCCTGGTGCGGGGTTCCAGCTGGCTGGCCTGTGCTCTCTCCAGATCCTCCCACTGGGTGGGCCTGTGCTCCCTGCAGATCCTCCCACTGGGTGGGCCTGTGCTCCCTGCAGATCCTCCCACTGGGTGGCCTGTGCTCCCTGCAGATCCTCCCACTGGGTGGGCCTGTGCTCCCTGCAGATCCTCCCACTGGGTGGGCCTGTGCTCCCTGCAGATCCTCCCACTGGGTGGGCCTGTGCTCCCTGCAGATCCTCCCACTGGGTGGGCCTGTGCTCCCTGCAGATCCTCCCACTGGGTGGGCCTGTGCTCCCTGCAGATCCTCCCACTGGGTGGGCCTGTGCTCTCTTCCAGATCCTCCCACTGGGTGGGCCTGTGCTCTCTTCCAGATCCTCCCACTGGGTGGGCCTGTGCTCTCTTCCAGATCCTCCCACTGGGTGGGCCTGTGCTCTCTTCCAGATCCTCCCACTGGGTGGGCCTGTGCTCTCTTCCAGATCCTCCCACTGGGTGGGCCTGTGCTCTCTTCCAGATCCTCCCACTGGGTGGGCCTGTGCTCTTTTCCAAATCCTCCAACTGGGTGGGCCTGTGCTCCCTTCCAGATCCTCCCACTGGGTGGGGCTGTGCTCTCTTCCAGATCCTCCCACTGGCTGGGACTGTGCTCTCTTCCAGATACTCCCACAGGCTGGGTCTGAGCTCTCTTCCAGATCCTTCCAATGGGTGGGCCTGTGCTCTCTTACAGATTCTTCCAATTGGTGGGCCTGTGCTCTCTTACAGATTCTAAAAGTGGGCGAACACGTGCACTCTTCCCTCTCCCCCGACTGGAGTCGAACAATCAACAGATCCTGAGACCTGTACTCCTTCCGGTTTACCCAAATGCAGATCACATGAGTCCTCTGAAAAGAGACCTACTGACATTTATTATGACACTTGGGGGATCTTGAAAATAGGATGCTACGGGGATTACTACAGATCCAAAACACCAAAGAGATCCCGCATATCTCGGCTATAATACCCCACATGCCAGGGCTGTGGACAGTATCGGAGTTCCTCTTGTGAGGGCGCTCCGGGGGTCATAGCGCTCCACGCGGCTCTCGCCCGCTTCCAGACAAT
>NW_005877266.1:0-8843 GCF_000147115.1 Myotis lucifugus
ACCACTTAGTGAGACTCTGAAGGTAGTGTGCAACATAAAGGTCAGATTTATCCTACTCTAAATGCAGGGAGCTGGCATAATCACATACCAACCCTCATAAGTCAATGAGTGAGAGGTGACCACAAGATGTGTTGACTTTCTGGTGCTTCTGACACTCTGTGTATATGGGCACAGTATTCAGAGAAAGTCCTTTAGCAGCAAAGAGTTGCAGATACTGGCAGTTGGAAGCTGAGCCCCATTTAATTGAGAGGTAGAGCCCAAAAGGATTTGAGCAGGACAGGAAAGTACCGTGTGGGAGTGGGGATATATCAAGAATCTGGAATTCAGAAACAAGGATTAGAGATACAAATTTGTAGTCATTGATGTAAACTACAATTGAAATTCATGAGAATGGATAAGATAACTTAGGGAAATAGAAAAGAGAAGAGGACTGTACATGTAGTTCCAGCACCAAACTGACAAATGAAATCAATAAAGCAAACCCATAAGTAACAAGAAATGATAAAGGAGAAACAACAAAAGAGTGTGATATCATTGGAGCCAAGTTTTAAAAAGCACATCAAGAAAGAAAGGAGAACTTAGGAAGCATTCAGTGAGTATTAGCTGCTACTATTATTCCTCTTTTCATTCCTTCATTCATTCAATTAATTATATTCTACTGATTCTGAAAAAAAAAGGAAAGAAAAGAAAGGAGTAATAAACCATCCTAAATGCTGCTGACATGGGAATAACAAATGAGATGTGAGATTCCACTCATATTTTGAAAAGAAAACCCAATTGGGAGTCCTAGATGGCTCTTGCCCTTACAGGCAGGTATTGCAATAACTCCCTCTGGTGTATATTCTGAAAGTAGCAACCTAGTAATGAATTCTAGGAGTCTGAAAACAAAACTCAATTGACAGTCCAAGAGGGCTGTGATTCTTGAAAGGAGTTAAAAGAAAAGCCTATGGAGATAACATTGGCAAATACGTTCTCACATGCAGTGGCCTCCTTATTGTTTTGTTGATGGTTTGTTCTGCAGTGCAGAAACTTTTTATTTTGCTGTAGTCCCGTTTGTTTATTTTCTTCTTGGTTTTCATTGCCCTAGGACAGGGGTGGGCAACCTTTTTGTGAGTGCGTGCCAAAACCAGCAAAATCTCTGACTCAAAATTCTTCTCGTGGCAACCCTAATTTTTTGAGAACATGTTACACCTACTTGATATCTCTTAAGGTGTACATATGTGAAGAACCTTGAAGAAATAATAAAATTCATTTGAGCGACAAAAACACAGTATATGATGATGAAAAATACATTTATTTTTTAATGTATACATGTACACTGATAGTCCGACAGAAAACTTTATGACTCCGTTTGATATCATCAGTGGGACTTTTGCTGCTGCATCACTGATGACAGAGATTTTACATCAGGTTTATATTTCGGGAACTTCAGAGATATGCACGAGCTACTACTTTCATCCGTCAGGCTACTCCTATTAGGAGACTTAACAAAACTCATCACTGAGAACAAAGATTCACAAGCGTATGTGGATGAAACCAAAACACTGGTCAGATCTAGGAAGGCAGGGAGAGTTAAGGAAGAGGCATAGAAATTGCTCTTCCCCTCTCTCGTCAATCCATGTCTATGGTCTTTAAGATAACTTGTTATGTAAAATTATTTATCTAAGAAGCACGTACACTGAATTTATCTGAAAAATAAAAAAGTCGATATTAAGAAAAAAATTGTAAATGGAAGATTATAAGAGAGGGTTTCGCGTGCCAGCAAAAGTTACTGGCGTGACATGTCTGGCACGTGTGCCAGGGGTTGCCCACCCCTGCCCTAGGAGCTTTGTGGGTAAAAGATATCTCTACAACATATGTCTGCTATTTTGCTGCCTATGGCTTCTTCTAAGATTTTTATGGTTTTCCGTCTTTCTTTTAAGTCCTTTATCCATTTTGAGTTTATTTTTGTGTATGGTGTAAGTTGGTGGTCTAGTTTCATTTTTTTGCATATATCTGTCCAATTTTCACAGCACCATTTATTGAAAAGACTGTCTTGACTCCATTCTATGCTCTTGCCTCCTTTGTCAAATATTAATTGAGCATAGTGGCTTGGGTAGATTTCTGTGTTCTATTCAATTGGTCTATATGTCTGTTGTTGGGCCGCTACTAGGCAGTTTTGAGAACAGTGGCTTTGTAATATAGCTTAATATCTGGTATTATTATCCCTCCAACTTTGTTCTTCTTTCTAAGGATTGCTGCTGCTCTTTGGGGTCTTTTTTTATTCCAAATGAATTTATGCAGATTTTGTTCTAGGTTTGTGAAATATGCTGTTGATATTTTAATTGGGGATCACACTGAATCTATAGATTCCTTTGGGTAGTATGGACATTTTTATAATCCTATCTAATAATAGAGAAAAACGGTAATTAGCCATACCTTAGCTATCCTTCCCATTGGCTAATCAGGGTGATATGCAAATTAACACTTGGAGTGCGGGAAACGAGTTAAGTCGGCTCGCGTGAATTGCGCGTACTCCGCGGGAGCCATCTTTAACTCGGTTCATATAGATTTGCGGTGGAGTGCGGGAAACGTGTAAACTCGGGCCGATTGTAACTGCGTATTACCAAATATTTGTTTGTAATCCACCCTTTTGGTGGATGGAACAAAACCAAAAGACAGAGCCATCTTATATTTTGGCGGGAAATTCACCCGCACTCCAAGTGTTAATTGCCAACCAAGATGGCGGCCGGCAGCCAGGCAGCTTGAAGCAAATAGGAGGCTTGCTTGCTTCAGTGACGGAGTTAGCCAACATTCCCCGCCTGCCTTGCCGGCCCCTGAGCTTGCAGTTTAAGAAACACTGTTACAAATATAGAAGCTAAACAAACTCCAGAAACCTGCTTTCAGCCAGCCGGGCTTCAGCCAGCAGGACCACAACATTGTTTCAATTATAGAACCCAAACAAACCAGATACCTGCTTTCAGCAGCCGGGGCCTCAGAGGTGGAGCCAAGCCTCAGAGCTAAAGCTGGCCCAGAATAAAAAAAAAAAAGGAAAAAAGGATAGGTTGGGAGCTTCAGTTACCCGCCAGCCTGAAAACGGCCCTCAGCCCCTCACCCAGATTGGCCAGGCACCACAGTGGGGACCCCCACCCTGAAGGGGGGTGACCAGCTGCAAACAGCCATCATCCTCTCATCCAGGCTGGCCAGGAACCCGAGTGGGGACACCCACCCTGATCCAGGACACCCTTCAGGGCAAACCAGCCGGCCCCCACTCGTGCACCAGTTGTCTATCCTATATAATAAAAGGGTAATATGCCTCCCAGCACCAGAATCAGCGGAGCAGCGAGGCCTCCAAGCACCGGGATCAGCAGAGCCACGAGGCCTCCTGCCACCAGGATCAGCGTGACAGGGGGCAGCAACCAAACCCCCTGATCGGTCTGCGGCTCTGTGTGAGATAGGGGGCGGGGTCACAACCTCCCTATCCACCCTGCTCTGTTCATGACAGGGGAAGGCACCCCAACCCCCTGATAAGCCTTGCTCTGTGCCTGATAGGGGGGAGCTCCCCAACCCCCTGATCGCCCTGTGGCTCTGTGTGTGACAGGGTGCGGTGCCCCAACCCCCTGATCGGCCCTGCTCTGTGTGTGACAGGGTGCGGCGCCCCAACCCTCCCCCGCATGGGCCCTGCTCTGTGTGTGACAGGGTAGAGCCATAACCTCCCCATCGGCCCTGCCCTGAGTGTGACAGTGGCGGCGCCCCAACCCCCTGATCAGCCCTGCTCTGTGCCTGATAGGGGGGAGCTCCCCAACCCCCTGATCGCCCTGTAGCTATGTGTGTGACAGGGTGCGGCGCCCCAACCCTCCCCCCCATGGGCCCTGCTCTGTGTGTGACAGGGTAGAGCCATAACCTCCCCATCGGCCCTGCCCTGAGTGTGACAGTGGCGGCGCCCCGACCCCCTGTTCCACCCTGCTGTGTGTGTGACAAGGGGCGGTGCCCTAACTCCCCTATCGGCCCTACTCTGTAAGTGACAGGGGGGAGCTCTTCAACCCCCTGATTGGCCCTGCTCTGTGAGTGACAGGGGGGAGCTCCCCAACCCCCTAATGGGCCCTGCTCTGTGCATGACAGGGGGGAGCTCCTCAACCCCCTGATTGGCCCTGCTCTGTGCGTGACAGGGTACGGAGCCCCAACCCCCCTGATGGGCCCTGCTCTGTGCACGACAGGAAGTGGCGTCGCAACCTCCCTATCAACCCTGCCTTGAGTGTGACAGGGGGCGGTGCCCCAACCCCCCAATCAGCCCTACCCTGAGTGTGACTAGGGGTGGCATCGCAACCTCCTGGTCCACCCTGCTCTGTGCATGACAGGGGGCGGTGCCCCAACTCCCCAATCAGCCCTGCTCTGAGCCTGACCAGGCGCTGCACCTAGGGATTGGGCCTGCCCTCTGCCACCTGGGAGCAGGCCTAAGCCAGCAGGTCATTATCTCCTGATGGGTCCCAGACTGTGAGAGGGCACAGGCCGGGCTGAGGGAGCCCCCTCTCCCCCGAGTGCACAAATTTTTGTGCACCTGGCCTCTAGTGTTAATTCTAATGATCCATAAACACATTATATTCTTTTATTTGTTTATGTCTTCCTCTATCTCTTTATTCAATGCCCTGTAGTTTTCCTCATACAGATCTTTTACCTCCTTAGTTAAGTTTATTCCTAGGTATCTTAATTTCTTTGTTGTTACAATAGTAAATGGGGTTGTTTTTTTAGTTTCCCTTTCTTGAGAAATATTTCAAGATTTCATTATTGGTGTATAAATAAGCCATAGATTTCTGGGTGTTAATTTTGTATCCTGCTCTATTGCCAAATTCATTAAGTCTAGTAGTTTTTTGATGGAGCCTTTAGGGTTTTCTATGTAGACTATCTTGTCATCAGCAAATAATTACAGTTTTACTTCTTCTTTTCCAATATGGATGTCTTTTATTTCTTCTTCTTGTCTGATCACTATGGCTAGCACTTCCAGTACTGTGTCGAACAGGAGTGGTGAAAGTGAGCATTCCTGTCTTATTCCTGTTCTTAGGGGAAATGGTTTCAGTTTTTGCCCATTAAGTATGATCTTTGCTGTAGGTTTTTCATATATGGCCTGTATCTTATTCAGATATGCTCTCTCCTTTCCCACTTCGCTGAGAGTTTTTATCAGAAACCAGTATTGGATTTTGTTGAACGCTTTCTCTGCATCTATTGATATATTCATGTGATTTTTGTCTTTCAATTTGTTTACGTTATGTATCATATTTATTGATTTGGGAATATTATACCAGCCTTGCATCCCTGGAATAAACCCTACTTGATAATGGTGTATGATCTTTTTAATATATTGCTGAATGCCATTTGCCAATATTTTTTGAAGATTTTAGCATCTATGTCAGGGGTGGGCAAACTTTTTGACCCGAGGGCCACAATGGGTTCTTAAACTGGACCAGAGGGCTGGAACAAAAGCATGGATGGAGTGTTTGTGTGAACTAATATAAATTCAAAATAAACATCATTACATAAAAGGGTACAGTCTTTTTTTTTTTTTTAGTTTTATTCATTTCAAACGGGCTGGATTCAGCCTGCAGGCCGTAGTTTGCCCACGGCTGATCTATGTTCATCAGGGATATTGGCCTGTAATTCTCTTTCTTTGTAGTGTCTTTATCTGGTTTTGAAATTAGGATAATGCTGGCATCATAAAAATTTGGGCATGTCCCTTCCTCTTGGATTTTCTTAAATATTTGGAGGAGTATAGGTGTTAGTTCTTCTTTGAATGTTTGATATAACTCCCCTCTGAAGCTGTCCAAACTGGACTTTTGTTCGGTGGTAGTTTTTTTTTATTATTATTATTACTGCTTCTATTTCTTCTCCAGTTGCTGTTCAGTAGTTATTGGCCTCTCCTGCCTCGTCAGCCGCACTGAGGATGTCCAACTGCAGCTTAGGTCTGCTCCCTGCTGGCAAATGGACAGCCCCCCAGAGCTGCTGGGCTGCCAGAGGGATATCTGACTGCCAGCTTAGGCCCAATCCCCTGGGGAGCAGGCCTAAGCCAGCAGGTGGTCATCCCCTGAGGTGTCCCAGATTGCTAGAGGGCACAGGCCGAGATGAGGGACCCCCCGCCCCCGAGTGCACAAATTTTGTTCACCAGGCCTCTAGTATTTTATGAATGTCAATTAAATCCATATTATCTTTTGTGTCCTTTAGAGTCTCTGTTTCCTTGTTAAGATTTTGTCTGGAAGATCTATCCAGTGAAGTCAGAGGGGGGTTAAAGTCCCCTACTATCACTGTATTGTTAAAGACCTCTAGAAGTTTTCTTATATATTTAGGTGGCCCTATATTAGGTTCATATATGTTTACCAGGGTTATATTCTCTTGTTGGATTGATCCCTTTAGTATAATGTAGTGACCTTTGTTGTCTTTGTTATGGCCTTTTTTTAAAAGTCTGTTTTTTTGGATATCATTATTGCTACTACAGTTTTTTTTTCTTTTCTATTTTCATGGAAAACTATGCCTTAACATCTTCTGTGTGTCTTTTGTTTTGATGTGGATCTCTTGTAGATTGCATATAGTTGGGTCATGGTTTTGTATCCATTCACCTACCCTATGCTTTTTGATTGGAGCATTTAATCCATTTGCATTTAGGGGTATTATTGATAGATATGTATTTATTGCCATTTTAATTCTGTATGGCTAGGATTCTCTCTGTGTTTCTTCTACTCATTACAGCAGTCCCTTTAGCATTTCTTGTAATGCTGGATTGGTGGTGATGTACTGCTTTACCCTTTTTTTGGTCTGGGAAGCTCTTTATTTGCCCATCTATTTTGAATGATAGTCTTGCTAGATATAGTAATCTTGGTCTCAGATCCTTGCTTTCCATTACCTTGAGTACTCCATGCCATTCCCTTCTGGCCTATAGATTTTCTGATGAAAAATCAGGTGTCAGCTTCATGTGAACTCATTGTTGGTAGCAGTTTTCTTTTCTCTTGCTGCCTTTAAGATTCTCTCTTTGTCTTTGATTTTTGGCATTCTAATATGATGTGTCTAGGCATGGACCTCTTTGGGTTCTTATTTCTTGAGGTTCTCTGTGCCTTATGAACTTGTGTGACTTTTATCTTTACCAGGTTAAGGAAGTTTTCTGCCATTATTTCTTCAAACACGTTCTCTATTCCTTTCTCCCTTTCTGCCTCTTCTGGCACACCTGCTATATTAATATTATTATGTTTTAGGTTGTCCCATAGCTCCCTTAAGCTTTCCTCCTGTTTTTTAATTTGTTTTTTTCTTTTTGGTTCTCTGATTGATTGATTTTTCAATTCTGTCTTCTAATTCTGAGATTCGATCCTCAGCTTCCCCTAATATCCGCTGTATTCCTTCCAATGTTATTTATTTACGTTATGTCTTTCTTCATCTCAGACTTTTCTTTTTTCATAGTTACTATATGATTTTTTCATGCTGTTGAGCATCTTTACCATCATTACTCTAAACTCTGTTTCAGATATATTTCTTATTTCTGCTTCATATATCTTTTCTTCTGGAGAATTCTCTAGTTCTTTCCTTTGGGGGTTGTTTCTTGTCTCATTTTGGCTGTCAGTTTGGGTTTGTGACTGTATTAGGTATATCCTCTACACTTCTCAATCTCTAGTGCAGGATAGTGTTAAAGGCTGTTTCTGACTAATTAGATCAGGCAAAGACTCAAAGCCTCCAGAGACCTACTTTGCCTACAGACTGATAGGATTCCAACTTGAATTGCCCCCCAGGCAGTTGTCCTCTTGTGCTTTGAGAGTTTTTTCAATAGGCTGGGGCAGTTGTTTCTGCCTGGAGGCTAATTGTTATTTTTAATGTCTTAACACATTTCGTACTGCTCAGGAGTTTTCTCGTGTTTAGAGCGCCATCTGTTAAGGACTGCTCAGGGGTGTTCTCATTTTTCATGCCAAGGTAAAAGGAGCGAATCTAGATACTTATGTAAATTTTGTTTTTTCCCTCTTCAGAGAGGAAAATGTTTTACACAGCACCATACGTTAAAAAAGTACTAGGAACTTTAATTGTTTAGTTTTTTTTGTAAATAAAAATGTTATAATTATTGAAAAACAACACCTAAAGTGCATTATGATGATTTAAATAACGTGCAGTTTGCCCATAAAGGTGCGGTCCCTGGCGTATGTCTTAGAGATTTCTATGCGGTACACAATGTGTTAAGAACCTCAGGGCAAGGTGTTTTCCAATAAGGTGTAACAACTATCTTCCCCCCTAGGCAAGGCAAATGTCTATGTGGAAAAGATGTCCTTTGCAGCTTGAGGGAATGACTCAGCCCAGGAAACTTGGGGTGTCTGCCTTCTGAGCTGTACCCTCTCATCCCCAGTCCTGGCTTTCACACTCACAGCTCCAGTTCACTTTACCCTCCCTCTGCCAGAGCACAGGTGGGTAGCTGCACAGGGCATTATGTGCATTGGCCCTTTAAGAGGGTGCCTGAATTTTTATTTGTCACTCCCTGGAAGACAGCACCCTGCTTTTCACAGCCAGGTGTTATGTGGGTATCCTTCTTAGTATTGGTGCTATCTGCTGAGGGGGGCCCATCTTGGGGATTAGATATCAGAGTTCTCAGTGGCAATCCCCCACAGCTGGTATGTGTCTCCAGGACTTCAATTGCTGTCTCTGGGTGGCTGGCCAGCGCTTTCAGGCCTCCACCCATCCTACCAGGTTCTCTGTGGTCTCCACTTTCAGTCCTCAGGTCTCAGGGTTCTCTCCTGCAAGTTTTGCAATGATTATTCAGTAAGTTTTTCTGTACTTTAGTCGTAATTTCAGTTTGCTCCTGGGAGCATGTCCATGAAGCGTCCACTTACTCTGCCGACATTTTTAAT
>NW_005877267.1:0-8842 GCF_000147115.1 Myotis lucifugus
TGTAAATGTTTGGTGGCTTAATAGTATGTATTTATGAAGGTCAAGCATGTTATCAACATTTACCACTGGGATGGGAAAATCAGCCTAGAGTCTGTATTCTTCCCTGAAATAGAATTAATTTTCTCCACTGATATCAGCAATTAGCTAAGGAGGTCACACTTCTTTTCTTGTCATCCCTGAAAGAATATTCCAGTAACCACCACAGATCACCATGGCAACTCTAAAACAATAGAAGACCTAGTTCTGTTTATAGGTTATGTGTATCTACTGTTTTCTATAAAATTGTCTATGTTTTTCATGCAGAACAAGGGAATAAGGGGTTTTATGTGTACAAAGCTATTATCCTAGGGGAAAGGATAGAGAGAGGATGAAATTGTCATCAATCAGATGTAATGATAGTTGCCATAAACATTCAAAGTTGGACATTTTTATTTTATGTGGATGTAAGATTCAGTTGTATTCTTTTTTTTCTTAAGATTCTTACTGGGACAGACAGGATGAATGGGTTGTACTATGCTACTTATGTGTATTGTAATTTGCGCATTACTATGATATTTCAAAATAATAGATGGGCAGAAAAAATCCTACTCCCATATACACTATAATTTGCCCGATAGTCTGCCTCTTCTCTTTTTGTTTTTGAGAACTTATCCCTTTTTTCTTTTTCCATTTTTTATTATGCTTTCATAATGTATTTCTCAGCTCACAAAACTAGGAGGAATTTTATTTATATTAACATCCGACAGGGAAAAATGCTATTATACAATCTAATATTTGATTGAAATTAAATTTAATCATTTTCTTCATCAAAATAACTATTTACTGCATAATGAAATTCCACTAATGCCACATCAGCTGCATTATAAAGACAAGCATAAATCAGCAAAATGACATCAAATCTGTGTAAATGAAAATCTGAGCTATTTAGAGCTATTAGAATACTAGCAAGTTTCTCTTTAGAACCTTATTGTTTCAGCAGAATGAGATGTCTACAGGTCAACAAAGTTATCTCTGTGCCTCTAGACAGAATTCTTAAATTTGCAGTGTGTACCATAAAAATTCAAGAAACATTCTGGAAATTTGACGAGGAGACAGGGGAAGGACATTCTACTACCTCATTCAGTTACCCTCTGGCTTACTGACACCTCTCATTTCTAACTATAGAGCCTCTCCTTCAGGTCATGACCAGTTTGGCTGCTGGTTATATTTAGAATCTTCCGATTACAAACCTCACATCACACTTGAAACCAGAGGCAGGTAAAGACCTGGAACTTCCAACATTAAAGAATAGGGACTGAATTACATGCACATTTGAGAAATAAAACTATCAAAATAATTTGGGAAGGATGATACATTTTCTACAGTAAAGTGATGAATTCATTAATCTAAAAAGAGCAAGCAAATAAAGTACAGATGAGTTCTCTGCACTTGGCTGGCACCCAACAGCTGGTTGGTATTCTAGCCTACGGTTTCATATTCTATGAAGCTGTCGCTACATGAATAAATATGCGCAGAGGCTGTCTTTCATCTGGAGCAGGGCTTTTGTGAGGAGTGGCCCATTAAGAGTACAAGTTAGCCATTGCTACAATGTAGCAAATAGCTTTTTATATTAAGTGCACAGAGTGACAAATAATTTTGCTTTTAATTGCTTTTATTTGAACCTGCGGAGCATCCTTCCAACTCTACACAGATACAAGGAGCGAGAAATAGAAACAGACTTACATTTCGTTTCCAGAACCCGGGCTTACATTCTATTTCCAGAACCTTGGAAAGAAAACTCAAGTCAGAGGAGACTGTTCTGTTATTGAAATTACTCAGAAAACCAAACTCCCAAACAAACCACAGTGTTTTCATCATTGCTACACCAGTACAGATGTTCTGCATTAAGAGATTCATGTCCATGGGAGCACTGCCTTCAGGCTCTGAAGAGATCCTGACACTGCCATCCTGCAAGGCCATCCTGAACCTCAATGATAAAATCGCTAGGATCTAGTGCTCTTGTTCATCTTAAGAATAACCCTCTGACCCTCACCTCCAATTAATCACAAAGTATTCTATTTAGACTCATCTCTTCACTGTAACATCACACATTAGCCTGGGATCAATATCTGGTTCTCACAAGAAGCCTGGACTAAATTCCTGCACACCTAAACCTGTGCCATTTCCCACCCTCAAGAATAAGGATGATGATAACTATCCACATTCTTCCTGAAAAGATACACAAAAAGCACCATGTGGACTTTCCACTTTAATGTGAAGTCTGCAGTGCAGGAAGTAGCCACTTTTCAGAGATAATATTTGAGAGAATCAGCTAATGCTAGCATCTCCCCCCTCAATTTGGCTATCCAGCTGAGATGAAAAGAACTGTCTGACTTATGAGGGATCCTGAGAGCATGAATGATGTGGTTGTACCAAGTATATTTTCTGCTAAGCACACCATCACTCAGCCTCAATATATATAAAAAAAGTTAGCCCTAACCGGTTTTGCTCAGTGGATAGAGCGTCGGCCTGCGGACTGAAGGGTCCCAGGTTCAATTCCGGTCAGGGGCATGTACCTTGGTTGTGGGCACATCCCCAGTGGGGAGTGTGCAGGAGGCAGCTGATCAATGTTTCTCTCTCATCGATGTCTCTAACTCTCTATCCCTCTCCCTTCCTCTCTGTAAAAAACCAATAAAATATAAAAAAAAATTAAAAAAGTTAGTGGGGAAATGTGGCTCCAACATTTGGCTGATGGACAGAATAGAAGAACAAAACCCATTTTATATTTTAAAGGAAAACAGTACAGGGGCTTAAAGTCAAGAGCACTTACTGGTGGAATGTCTCATGCCTAGAGCTGGATTTTTGGAACTGATTCCAGGCCTTTCTCTTCTCCAGAGGCTCATTACCTTCAATTCTTCACTTTGTCTCAAAAAAGCTGGCTCCCAATAGTCTCGAGTGAGAAATTCTCACTACCTCAGATCTCTACATTTCAAACCCCGTTTTTCTTTTTACTTAATTCTCCTGTAAATTTATTATTTACAGAATAAACTCTCTTTATTCTGTAATTCAACAGGGTCTTGTGAGATGTTCTATAGACTGCATAGTACTCGAAGGAGGGAGAACTAGGTTTAAATGCAATACAATTGTTGGCCATCCTTGTGAATAACTGTGGTCCTGATATGGTCAGTTTTATAGACATGCAACTGAAATGAACAGTGCCAAAGGACTGTTGGCACTGCTCAATTGGGGCCCATTATGTCGTAGATGTAAACATTAAGGAATAATTGATCTTGGAAAAATAAATTTTCTTTCTGGGGTTTAACATAGTTTAACTGCAACAGTAAGTAGGAAGGATCATTTGTCTCCTATTTCCTTATATTAGAAGAGATCATAGAATGGATCCACAAAAATGAGAAGATGCTGTACTGGAAAAGTTTTATCTTTATCCTACAATTCTGTAAGGATTGTTTTCCTAATTGCAAACCAAAGTGCTGAGATGCAAATTCACAACACTTCAGAGTTCAGAGTCAAATTCTCAAATAAGTGTGGTGTTTGTCTCCGCTTGGGCCAAGTAGGCAACTGGTGGAAGATTTCAGGGTCTCTTCAAATGACACCAACATAGAACTGATATTGTACCTCTGTTATTACTGATTAAGTGACCTATATATGTGTGGATTTTGTCTCCAGCTTTCTTTAATTCAATAAGCATTAGTTGAATTTCTACTATGTTCTAACACATTGTCTATATGAAATAGTGGAGCCCCAAAGGCAAAAATCTCAAATAAATAAAAATATAGTGGAAAAGACACATGCACAGTTTATTAGATTAACTGTTTTATAGTTTGATCCCCAGGAGGGTGAAATACTAGCTGGGACTGATGCAAGGCTGAGGGTGAGGGCAGAGTTATCCTATCAACTGGCCACGGTGGAAGGAATCTTACGGGTGATAAATTGACATACAAGTCTATGGTCGAAAAGCACTGCTGGGTAATCCAACAAATTCATAGTTTTGGCTATGATTATTCAAGCTCTTACTCTTAGTGAAACTAAACTGCTGAAAGCTGTGAAATAAAAAAAAAACCCAAAAAGTTAAACTTCTTAAAATATTTTGGAGATTCAGGTCACATTCTCAGAATTCAAAAAATTAAGTTTGTCTGGGTCTTGAGGGAGAGGACTTTAAGTAGTTGGCATAAGTTAAATAAATTCTCCTTTTTGTCCTGCCTATGGGAATTCTAAGAGAATGTATTTTAAAAACAAAGGGACAAAAATTAGAAGCAGCAATATTAGGTCTCTTTCTGAGTTTAACACTCAGGTTTGAGAAAAGTTCACATTTTATGAGACATGTCAGTCATTGGCATCTTAATGCAGACTAAATAAGTAATAGTATTCTCAACTTGAAAAAAATATAATAAGATCTTTCTTTGATAAAGACAGATCTTTTTTCATTTTATTCTCAATTCAGAGGCAGAAAAATAAGACACAAATGGCAGACTACTAAGTTAAAAAAGCACTGTTTGGTTGTTACTATACCAGTAATAAGCAATAGTAGAAAAAAAATGGACAACTAAAATTATCTAAAGGAAATACATGTAATGAGAGCTTATAAAACAATGATATTCTGATGTAGTATTGTTTAGTTTTATTGGTTAATTTGTAAAATTTTCAGAGTTGCTTGGGAGATCATATGAGTCCCAGCTATTTAGAATCTAATGCCACTTGGATTTTATGGCCCAGCTCCAAGTGACTGTGACAGAAGAGAATAATGTAAAGAAACTCTGGAGGGCCCTAAAAAGACAATCACAGGAATGGCCTTGAGGGTTTTAAAGCAAAGCCAAGCCTTCCTTAAGTAACTATTTGCTTTCAAGAAATCACTCCTGACTTAGGGCTGAGGCAGGAGAGAGTAGCATAGAGTTGAGTGCAATCCTGGCCCAGCCAGTGTGGCTCAGTGGTTGAGTGTCAACCCATGAACCAGAAGGTCACGGTTACATTCCCTGGCAGGGGCAGGCTTGATCACCAGTAGCGGGTGTACAGGAGGCAGCCAATGGATGATTCTCCCTTATCATTGATGTTTCTATCTTTCCATTCCTCTCTGAAAGAAAAAAACCCAAAACACATTTTGTAAAAAGAGTGCAATTCTGGGAGACAGATAGTCTGGATGTGAATCCCTCTCTCTCCTTTATTTGCAGTGTGACCATGGACACCATACTTAAACTGAGCCACCTTTCCACTCTGAAAAATAGGAACAATGATGGGACTTATTTCATAGTGTCAATGTGATGGATGATTAAAGCATTTAATGTCCATAAAGTGCTTATGAAAGTGTCTGACAAATAGTGAATATCATACCCATGCTTCTTCCTATGATCACTACAGCTGAATCCTTGTGGAAAGTCAATGACTGCCTTGGGGGGATAACAAAGGATTGTGCCACTTGATATAAACTGGCTGCTATCTATTCACCGAAGGCTGAAGCCTGTACAGCAATGCCCATCTTCAGACGGCTGTGTGGTGCATACACAATCATGCTCAACTAAGGCCCAAAGAAGCACCAGCAAGTGTTATGAACAGATGGTTGATACTATTGGCCCACCTCCTCTTTGTTCACCACCACTTTTAACTCCACTCTTTATGAGAAGTCCCCTAACACCAGTGAACTAGGAGGGCATATTTGAACCTGGTTTAAAGATGGTTCCGTATGGCATTCTGGCCCCAGCTCAAATGGAAGGCTCTAACACATCTGATGGTTTTATTTGCCAAAGGTTGGTCAGATACTTGTCGATAATGAGACTGAAGATTTGAGCTATTCTGTCAGAAGATACAAAAGTAACTAATTTAACAATCCTGTCTGATTTATTTTGGATTTTTAATATAAGATGAACACTAGGGGAAACAGTGATAGGCATGGAATGTTACTTATAAATCAACAAGCGCTTCAAATCCATGAGCTGGTGGGGCATTTGATTTTTGACTTCAGAAGAAGAAAATCATTAAAACGCTTACCAGTGCTATTTTGGGACTCACAAAATCTGTCACTTTTAACAAGTTATGCTTGTATAGTCTATTCTGTGATGAAAGTATTGCATATTTCATGTTTCTATTCTCTCTCTTCCTTGCCTATAAAAGTCTTTCTTTCCAAGATGTCAGTGCTATTTTAAGAGTTAAATTATATGCTCCCCAAATGTAGTTTTTCTAACTAGATATGCATGTAACCTTTGAATTGGAAGTCATGTCATTTAAAATAGGCCATACATTCCTAGGAATCGTTATTTCACACACGAATGTGGTTGCCGAGCTTGGACAATTCCCTGGGATTTTTTTTGTGCCAATACTTTACTTGTTTTTGACCAACTTTTACAAATGTTTCTTTGTTAATGGTTAACCAATCATTATGGATCATGCTCAGCCAAAATTGATCAATTTGTTTGCTCAATGAGTAGGGCAGAGTAAAAAGAGAAAAAGTACAGCTTCCTTTTGAAGTTTAGCTTTGACATTGTAGGGCACTATGCAATCCAGTTTCTATTTAAGGCATTACAGTACATGAAGGCAAGAGTGAGCTGGGGGAAGGAGGAAGGTGACTCATGTGGCCAGGCTATATTCAACACCTCATGAAACTAGGCCTTATCCTCTCTGGTTCATATGAACACATTTTTTAAAAAAATCTAATTTGTTAAATTAAGAACCTTAATTATACCAATAGTCCTAAAGTTTCACATGTTGAGTGTTCTATTTCTTGTAAAGACCATGGCATAAAGAATAATATTCTGTTGGTCAAGGTCAGTGGAAACCAAAAGTACATGTATGTACACACACACACTCATCGTTTTTCTATGTTCATGGTAAAATTTGTTAAATCCTGAACTATCTGAAAATGTCAAAGATCAGTAGAATTTCTTGATGAAAGTATTCAGTATTCATATTCATAATATATACAATAATGCCCAGATAAGATTTCAGAGCATGTTAGTTTTTGATAAGGTTAATAATAACAGTAATTGCCGACATTTACTAAGTCCTTGCTTTCTGTCAGTCTCAATGCCAGGCATTTTTTTTTGTAAGTAATTTTATTCATCCTCACAACAAAATATTGCTATACACATAATGTTGTCTATAGTACAACCAAAGTTTGGAAAGACTATGTAGTGTATTCAAGGTAAAAGAAAACAAAATAAACTCACCAAACAGTGAAGCTAGAATGAGAACTTAAGACAGTACAGTCCCTAACCACCAGTTCTTTAACCATTCTAGTCTTAGGCTGAAAAAGTGAGGTATTGGTGCCTCACTTATGGCACTGGTCACAAATATGAATCACCAAACAATATTGCTTTGGGGAGGATATTTTCAATTTTCTTATCTAGATTTGAATAGAAATTAAATAATGCCTTAGTATAATGTTCTGAGCCAGAGGCCAGTGAAAATGCTGGTATCAGAGAAGCAACACACTTGCTCTATCATTCAGAGTCTCCTGCAACTTATTAGAAACAACAATTTTCTTTCTTATAAAAGTCTCTTTTACTGAATTGGAAAATATGACGCCATCAAGCAGTGAGGCACCTGTGTATTTAGAGTCCATGACAGTGGTATCATGGGACTTCTCACCCCAGGGTGGCTGTCTTAGAGGCACTTTTTATACATAACACATTATCGAGTAAAAGGAGTTAACAAGAATATTGTTTGTTTTCCAAATCTCCCCTCTTTTGTTTTCAATGATGAGTTATATTTATGTGTTTGTATGTGGGACAGGATGATCACTTTTGTTTTTCTTATTCAGGAACAAAAAAAATTTGCTTAGATGTAAATAGGAAAATATAAGAGACCAGAGCAAAATCAGTGATATTAGAAACATCTATGCCACAGTGAATTTGTCGTCAAACAAGATATTTTAAAGTTATACAGACCACATGGATTCTCCCTACACTGCCACTTACCATTTTATTTTGGGGGCTTTGGATCTAAATAATGTGCTATTATTAGTAGCTCCTGGAGGAAACCGAAGAAGCTGTGAGCAAAGACTGAGCTGTTCTCCTCTCTCAATGACATTATTTGGTCCCTGGGGGTTGACTGAACCTTTACTCAAGCAGTGGTTCACAATTAAAACTAGAAAACACCACTGAAATATTAGATAACCAGTGTAACACAATATTTGCTCTGGAGTGAAGAATGAGATCTTTTTAGATTGATTTTTAGCAAGAGAGGAAGGGAGAGAGAGAGAAACATCGATGTGAGAGAGGAACATTCATCAGTTGCCTCCCTGTATGCACTTGGACTGGGGATCGAACCTGCCACCTTTTGGTGTGTGGGACAACACTCCAACCAACTAAGCCAGCTGGCCAGAAGAATTAGATTTTAAACAATTATGAAAAATCACTCTTACATCATTTCTTTCCCTAACACTACTAAACAGTCCTTCTGTAAAAGGCAAGAATAAAAAGCAATTGAAAATTAGTTACATACATGTATAAATATGTACTGATCATTTGATTTATGCAGATCACTCACCAGGTACTTTGGGGGGAAAAAAGTAATGTAATGACCTTCACTGTCAAAAACTGGAAACTAAATCAAGCCATGAATGCACAAATATGACTCTTGGAGTCAATTCTAAAACTGCATTTTCTCTGAAGCTCCATATACATCAAATATTACTAACAACCAGCTAAGCTCTCACAGTTTCTTCTTTTCTGAAATAGCTGGCTCATATCAACATCAAAATGTTCTAAGTCAGTGATACCAGTCAATCATAATGGGATAAAGAGCATGGGGAAAACGAACAAAAATGCACTTACCTTAATGAAAAAGAAAATAAAGCCTTGTTATTTTCAGTGATGGTAATAGCAATGGAAATGACAATGATGATAAAAAATGT
>NW_005877268.1:0-8841 GCF_000147115.1 Myotis lucifugus
ACTCATCTGCTGATGGGCACTTAGGTTGTTTCCAAATATTACCTATTGTAAATTGTCCGGCTGTGAACATAGGAGTGCATATGTCCTTTCTGATTGCTGTGTTTCTGTTTTCTTGAGATATATTCCTAGAAGTGGGATCACTGGGTCAAATGGGAGTTCTATTTTAAAGTTTTTGAGGAAACTCCATACTGTTTTCCACAGTGGCTGCACCAGTCTGCATTCCCACCAGCAGTGCACGAGGGTTCCTTTTTCTCCACATCTTAGCCAGCACTTGTTCTTTGTTGATTTGTTGATGATAGCCATTCTGACAGGTGTGAGATGGTATCTCGTTGTTTTGATTTGCATCTCTCAGATGATTAGTGACTTTGAGCATGTTTTCATATGTCTCTGGGCCTTCTGTATGTCCACTTTCAAAAAGTGTCTATTTAAGTCCTTTGCCCATTTTTATTGGATTGCTTATCTTCCTTTTGTCAAGTTGTATGAGTTCCCTATAAATTTTGGAGATTAGGCCCTTATTGGAAACAACATTGGTGAGTATGTTCTCCCAAGCAGTGGGATTTCTTGTATTGTTGATGGCTTTTCTTGCTGTGCAGAAGCTTTTTATTTTGATGTAGTCCCATTTATTTATTTTCTCCTTTGTTTCCATTGCACTAGGGGCTGTATTGGTAAAGATATTGCTACAAAATATGTCTGATATTTTGCTGGCTCTGGATTCTTCTAAGATTTTTATGGTTTTCCATTTTACATTTAAGTCCCTTATCCATGTTGAGATCATTTTTGTATATGATATAAGTTGGTGGTCTAGTTTCATTTTTTTTGCATGTATCTGTCCAATTTTCCCAACACCATTTATTGAGGAGACTGTCTTTACTCCATGGCAGGCTCTTGCCTCCTTTGTCAAATATTAATTGAGCATAGTGGCTTGGGTCAATTTTTGGATTCTCTGGTCTGTTCCATTGGTCTATGCCTGTTCTTGTGTCAGTACCTGCCAGTTTTGAGAACAGTGGCTTTGCAATATAGCTTGATATCTGGTATTGTGGTCCCTTGAACTTTGTTCTTGCTCAGGATTGCTTCAGCTATTCTGGGTCTTTTTTATTTCATATGAATCTTTGGAGGGTTTATTCTAGGTCTGTGAAATATGGTATTGGTATTTTAATGGGGATTGCATTGAATCTATAGATTGCTTTAGGTGGTATGGACATTTTAATGATGTTGATTCTACAAATCCATGAACATGGTATATTCTTCCATTTGTTTATATCTTCCACTATCTCTTTTTTTCAATGTCCTGTAGTCTTTTGAGTACAAGTCTTTTACCTCTTTAGTTAATTTTATTCCTAGGTATCTTAATTTTTTTGCTGCAATGGTAAATGGGATTTTGTTTTGTTTTGTTTTGTTTCTCTTTCTGTGAGTTCATTATGGGTGTATAAAAAAGCCATCGATTTATGGGTGTTGATTTTGTATTAACATTGCCAAATTCATTTAATAAATCTAATAGTTTTTTTGATGGAGTCTTTAGGGTTTTCTATATACAATATTCTGTCATCTGCTAATAATGACAGTTTTACTTCTTCTTTTCCAATTTGCCTGCCCTTTATTTCTGTTCTTGTCTGATCACTATGGCTAGTTATTACAGTACTATGTCAAACAAGAGTGGCGAGAGTGGGCATCCCTCTCTTGTTCCTGTTCTTAGGAGAAATTGTTTTAGTTTGGTCCATTGAGTATGATATTGGCTGTATGTTTTTCATATATGGCTTTTATTAAGTTGAGGTATGATCCCTCTATTCTCACTTTGCTGAGAGTTTTTATCAAGAAAGTGTGTTGGCTTTTTTCAAATGCTTTTGTCAAATGTTGATTGATATGATTATGTGATTTTTATCTCTCAATTTGTTTATGTGAGGTATCACGTTTATTAATTTGTGGATATTGTACCAGCCTTGCATCCTTGGAATAAATCACACTTGATCATGGTGTATGATCTTTCTAATATAATGCTGGATCTGATTTGCTAAGATTTTGTTGAGGATTTTAGCATCTATGCTCATCAGAAATACTGGCCTGTAATTCTCTGTCTTTATAGTGTCTTTATGTGATTTTAGGATTAGGATAATGCTGGCTTAACAGGAAGAGCTTGGAAGTGTTCCTTCCTCTTGAATTTTTTGGAATAGTCTGAGGATGATAGGTTTTAGTTCTTCTTTGAATGTTTGGTAAAACTCCCTTGTGAAGCCTTCTGGTCCAAGGCTCTTGTTGGCTGGGAGTTTTGTGATTACTGCTTCAATTTGCTCCATGGTTATTGGCCTATTCACATATTTTTATTTTTCCTGAGTGAGTTTTGGAAAGTTATATTTTTCTAGGAATATGTCCATTTCTTCTAGGTTGACCAGTTTTTTGGAATAGAGTTGCTCATAATTTTATTTATAATTCTTTGTATTTCTGTGGGGTTGGTTGTTATTTTGTCTCTTTCATTTCTGATTTTGCTTATTTGGGTCCTCTCCCTTTGGTTCTTGGTGAGCCTGGCTAGATGTTCATCAATATTGCTTATCCTTTCAAAGAACCAGCCCTTGGTTTTATTGATCTTTTGTTTGTTTGTTTGTTTTTTGACACTGTGTCATTTATTTCCACTCTAATATTTATTATTTCCTCCCTTTTGCTCACTCTGGGCTTTTCTTGTTGCTCTCTTTCTAAATCTTTAATTTGTACAGTTAGATAATTTATCACCAGTTTTTCTTGTTTTCTGAGGTATGCTTGTAATGCTATGAACTTCCTTCTCAGGATTGCTTTCACTGTGTCCCATAGATTTTTGTTTTGTTGTGTTTTCATTGTCATTTGTTTCCAGGATGTTTTTTATTTCTTCTTTGATCTCTTTAGTAACCCAAACATCCTATATAATAAAATCCTAATATGCAAACCGACCAAATAGCAGAATGACCATTAGAACAACTGGTTGCTATGATGTGCACTGACCACCAGGGGTAAGACGTTCAATGCAGGAGATGCCCCCAGCCCACAGGCCCCAGGCCAGCCAAGGCAGGTGCTAGTAGGAGCCTCAGATCAACCCACCAGTCTTCCCACAGATAGGCCCTGATCACCGGCCAGGCCTAGAGACCCTACCCATGCATGAATTTTGTGCATCGGACCTCTAGTTCTTAATAACATGTAATTTAGCCCTCAAATGTTTGAATTACTGTGATTGTTTTTATTATAGTTTATTTCTAATATTATGCCATTGTGATCTGAGAAGATGTTTGATATGATTTCAATCTTCTTGAATTTGAGGATACTTTGCCTGTGTCCCAATATGTGGTCTACCTTTGAGAATGTCCCATGTGCACTTGAGAAGAATGTATATTCTGTAGCTTGGGGTGAGATGTTTTGAAGATGTTGATTAAGTCCATCTGATCTAGTGAGTCATTTAGGATTGCTGTTACTTTGCTGATTTTTTGTCTAGAAGATTTATCCAGTGATGTCAATGGGGTATTAAAGTCCCCTACTATGATTGTGTTTCTGTTGATCTTTCATTTGATATCTTCCAGAAGTTGTTCTTTTTTTTAAATGTATTTGGGTATTCCTATATTGGGTGCATATATGTTTACCAGAGTTACTTCCTCTTGTTGAATTGCTCCCTTTAGTATTATGAAGTGGCCCTCCTTATCTCTTATTATGGCTTTCATTTTGAGGTCTATTTTGTCAAATATAAGTATTGCTACCCCAGCTTTTTTTTTTCATTTCCATTTGTCTTAATGGTATTTTTCAATCCCTTCACTTTTAGTCTGTGTGAGTCCCTTGTTCTGAGGTGGGTCTCTTCTAGACAGCATATGTATGGGTCTTATTTTCTCACCCATTCAGCCACTTGATGTCTTTTGATTGGAGCATTATATCCATTTACATTTATGGTTATTATTGATAGGTACTTGTTTGTGGCCATTTTTATTCTTAGTGCCTGTGTTCCTTCTTCCCTTCCTATTTCTTCTTTTTACAACAGTCCCTTTAACATTTCTTGCATTGCTGGCTTCGTAGTAATAAATTCCTTTAACCATTTTTTGTCTGTGAAGCTCCTGATTTCCCCTTCAATTTTGAATGATAGCCTTGCTGGATAGAGTATTCTTGGATTCAGACCCTTGCTTTGCATCATTCCATTCCCTTCTGGCCTGATGTGTTTCTGTTGAGAAATCATTTGATTCTCTAATGGGAGATCCTATGTAGATAACTCTCTTTCTCTCCTTAGCAGCTTTTAAGATTCTCTCTTTGTTGTTAACCTTTGCCATTGTAATTATGAAGTGTTTTGGTGTGGGTTTTTTGGGTTTATCTCATTTGGGACTCTCTGTGCTTGTGTGAATTTTTTCTTCCTTAAATTATGGAAGTTTTCTGTTTTTATTTCTTCAAATAGATTTTCTAATTCTTGCTCCTCTTCTTGTCCTTCTAGTACCCCTATTATATGTATGTTACTTCATTATGAAAAGGAATGTTTGGACTGGAACATGCAGTGTTCCCCTTGTAGTCTGTTTTCCGGGTTCTTTGTCCATGGGAATGGAAGAATGAATCCACGGACAGTATCCAAGGTGGTATAACAAAGGTGGAAATTTATTGAAGAAAAAGTACAGACTCCCACGTGGGGAAGAGGAGGGAATTTCACAGCACAAACTCCCACGTCAGGAAAGGGAAGAATCCCACTGAGTTCCTTTTCCCTACAGCTTATAAAAGCTGCAGATCTTTGTGCCTTGATATGCCCTCTGATTGGTCACTATTTCCTTAGACTGGTTATTATATTAACTCCTAGGCTAAAAGGTTGAACCTCACACGGGTCACATGATTTTTTCCTCCCCTCCATCCTTATTGTTTTTCTATTCCCTTTGGGGTTTCTTCTTCTCCTTCTGGATGAAGAGTTTCCTTCCCTTTATTTTGTAAATATAGACCTTTTTCTGTTTCCAGTTGCCTCATTCTATGGAAATGTACCTGTTGCAGCTTTTCAGCTTCCCTGTTCTATGAAGATATATCTTCTGCTGCTCTGCAGCCTTATGCTTCTTCCATGGTCCCCTTAATTTCTAAAATTTCCTAAAACCTTTCTTTCTCATTCCTAAAAATTCCTGTTTAAATTTTAAGCTCGCCCCAAAATCCCTTAGGCTCATTTCCTGCTTTCTAATTTTTTTCTCCATTTGTTGTTCAGATTCAGTGTGTTTTTCTGCCCTATCTTCTAACTCACTAATTTGGTCCTCCCTTTTCTCTAGTCTATTGTTGAAACATTCCATCGTGTTTTTTATTATAGCTATAATATTCTTGATTTCCTCTTGTTTTTTACATAAGTTGTTGATTGATTGTCTCATCCATCTGGTTTATGAACTATATGACCATTACTCTGAATTCTTTTTCTAACATATTGCATGCCTCCATTTCATTTAGTTCCTTTGCTGGTGCTTTCTCCTTTTCTTCTCTTTGGGGGTTATTTCATTGTTTCCCCATTTTTGCTATCACTGATGGGTCCATGCGTGGAGTTGAGCAGGGCTGTGACTGAAGCAGAGGGCTTAGTGGGAGGGTCATGTACCTCAAGAATCACTGGAGAGCCCAGGCACAAGGAGGCACAAAGACTGTGCCACCGCAGTGGGTCAGTAGGAGCCTCAAACACTCCTAGAGTCACAGGAGAGTCCAGGTGGTGGGATGCACGGGGCCCAGGGCTAAAGTAGCAGGCCAGCAGGGGAGGGGAGTGTTCTCTGGAACTCTCAGGAGCCTGTAGCCAGGAGGCTGGAGTACTGGTGTCTGTGGGTCTGCAGCTGCTGTAGCAGGTCTTTGGCTGGAGTGGCGGTAAGGTCCCGGATGGTGTCTGAGGCCAATCTGGGTGGTGGTGTGGCTGGGCTCCTAGTCACAGCAGCTCTCCCCTTCAAGATGGCATGGTTTCTGTGCCAGTGCCAGCCATCCAGAGTGCTTGCAGCGGTAACAGGGGATCCCTATCTAAGAGAGCCCTCTCTGTCAGCCCCCAAAAGTCCTGCAGTATCTAACTGTCCCTCATTCACACACATACACACACACACACACACACACACACACTCCACACATATCCACACACTCCCCTTTCGCTCACTCACTCACTCACTCACTCACACTCTCTCCCCCACTGCCAACTTGCCAGCCACCATCTTGACTCCTCAACAATACTCTTTTAAATAAATTATGCTGGGACAACTGGTATCCTCATGAAAACCTGTAAGAGCTAAAATTATAAAACAAAAAATGTAAAAATATTTGTGACCTTAAATTAGTAATTGTTTCTTATAATTCCCAAAGCCTAAGCATCAAAGGAAAATATCAAAAAAGTAAAAAATAACTTACAGAAAGAGTGAAATATTTGCAGTTTATGTTTGTGATGAATGTAGAATCCAAACTCTTACAACTCAACAACAAAGGAATGAACAACCCATTAAAAATTTGGCAAAGGACCTGAATAGACATTTCTCCAAAGAAGATATACAAATGACCAAAAAATGCATGCAAACATAAATGCTAATCAACACCACGAGATAGCACTTCACACCCATCAAGACTGCTATGATCAGTAAGTCAGATAGTAATAGTAATTGTAGACAAGTGTATGGAGAAATTGGAACTCTTATTTATTTGTTAAAATATAAAATGGTGCAACTTCTTCTTAAAACAATTTGGCAATTCCTCAAAAACTTAAATATAAATTTATCATATAACCCAACAATTTGATTCCTCAATTCTATTCTTTCAATGAGAAGTGAAAATGTTCCTACAAAAATGTGTATATAAATGTTCTTAGAAGCATCATTCATTATAGCCCCAAAATAGAATCGACTTAAATGTTCATCAACTATAAAATAGATAAACAAATGTGGTATCTATGTAATGCAACACTATTCAGCTATTAAAATATAAAATATTGATAGGTGGCATACTATATATCAATTTTTAAACATGCTAAGTGAAAGAAGCCCAGATACAAAAGGATGCATATGGTATCATTTTATTTATATGAAGTGTCCAGAATAGGCAGATCTAAGAGACTAAAATCAGACTAGTGCTTGGCAGGGCTGGGGAGAGAAGAATGTGGAATAATTGCTGGTGAATATGGGATTTCTCTTTTGGGGTGATGAAAACATCATATGTATTATTGCTGATAGTTACACAACATTGTGAATATACTTAAAGTCATACACTTTAAAGGATGAATATCATGGTATGTGAATTACATATCAATAAAAAGATGCCAAATCTAAATGTAAAGTATGATTCTAGATTGGATCCTGGAAAAGAAATGCAAAATGGTGTAAAGACATTATGAAGCACTGGCCAGTGTGGCTCAGTTGGTTGGGTGTATGTTGTGCACAAAAAGGTGGCCAGTTTGACTCCTGGTCAGGGCACATACCCAGATTGCGAACTTGATCCCAAGTAGGGTGTGTACAGGAGGCAGCTGATCAATGTTTTGCTCTAACATTGATCTTTCTTTATCTCACTCTCCCTTCCTCTCTAAAAATAAATAAAACATATTTTTTAAAAAGACATAATTAAGACAATTAGCAAAATTTGAATAAAATCTGTACTTTAGGCAGCAGAATTATATCAATATTAAATTTCCTGTTTGGGGATAATTTGGGAAGTTGCACTGAAATACTTTCTGGGAAGGATTTCAATGATTGCTGCTTGGTCTCTAATAATTCAGAAAGAGAGAATAATAAGTCAAATGTAGCAAAATGTCCACAATTGCTGATTCTGGGTGAAGGGCATAAAGATATTCTTAGTACTTTTTTGTCATTTTTATGTAAGTTTGAAATTGTTCTACAATAAAAATGCTTGTCATAAAGTAAGAGAGAGAGAGAGAGAGAGAGAGAGAGAGAGAGAGAGAGAGAATGAAAATCCAATCCATGTAGCAGCATTGTGGATGTGGTTCTTTCTAAAAAATGGATAAATTAAAACCCACTGATTTTTTTTGAGGTTGCCTAACACTTTCTTATCCTGTTATGAATAGTAAATGTATAACATGGCAGAATAGCCATTGAAAAATAAAATTTCTTCTATGTTGTAGAAAACAATCAGCAACACATGGACATTTATCTGTTGGATTTAAAAAATTATTTTACTACCCATATTTGTTTGTATGTGTTTACATTAATGGAGTTTATAAAACAAGTCTGTGCCTAGTGCCTTTTGTTGAAAAAGATCTCCTATAGTAAACTAATTTTGTATTTTGTCAACAAGAAATTGGAGCATATCTGAGGGTCTGTTTCTGGGTCACCTATTTTTTGGAGGGGGATTTATTTTTGTTTCATTGATCTACGTGTCTGTTGTCCCTCCCAAAAAAATAAAAACCTGACTCCTGCAGAAATTCATCAGGCCTTAGCACCTGGCAAAAATGATTCCTTCCTCCTGGGGGGGTAGATATACATGAGCAGGTTTTTCAAAAAGAACCTCCAAACCCACCCTCCCCCCCTTAACTGAAAATGGAATTCAAATTTTAATATAAAAGACAAAATGATGAAATATTTTGAAATACTAGAAAATTATTTTTTGAAACCAAGGTCCAGGCAAAGTCTTCCTTAATTTGACATCAAGAGCATGACCCATAATGTTGTTGCAGAAAGCACAAGAGAACAATCAGCTAGCACTCTGAGGGAGGAAAGTTTAACCTTTATTTCACAGATTTGCTAGTCCAGGGGAATTCAGGATCCAAAGCCTGAACTGAATTCGTGGCAAGACTATGACCTATATATCTCCTCCTGTGCGGGCCCCTGAGGGTCCCCGCAGCTCTACCCAAGTCAGTCTTGGTAGGGCCTTGTGGGTATCTCTGCAGCTCCCCCCAAGTTAGCTGTTGCAGGGCCCTGGGGTTAGGCT
>NW_005877269.1:0-8841 GCF_000147115.1 Myotis lucifugus
ATTCGTTTCCAAGGATATGCACATTTAGGGAGCTGCAAACGCTCATTAATTTCTTCACAGATATTTGAGACCACAATCAGCAATGGGGTAAGAAGCAAAAGGAATTTTCTAGAAGATGCTGGTTTTTATTTTAATGAGGAGAAAGAGCCGATAGGTAGTTCACTGATCTGTGAAATATGAGCAGCCTCCATCCTAGGAATTTTGTTGGTGTTGCTATTATTTTTTTTAAAGTTTGTAACTAAGCAACATTTCCCAAGAAAACTATGATGATTAGGGTCTGAAGTCCCTTGAGCTATATTTTCCTCTAACATATTTTAAATAAACAATAAATTCAGTTTGAGTTTGTAGCCTGGGAAATAAGGATCTGGAAATTCGGAAAGGATGAAGAAGAGAAAAAGAAAAGGGAGGTTAAGAGGAAAAAGGAAAAGGATATGGAGAATGAAGCCAAAGATAAATTTTTTGCTAGCCCCTAAAAGTTGGCCTCACTTTACAAAAACATTTTTTTAATTCTTTTTATTTCAATTCCCTTCCTCTTCTCTGCCCCCTTTGCTCATTTTCAAGCATCCAGGATTCACCAGCTCTAATCAAACTGTCCGACAGCCACTAACACACTGAGCTTCCTACATCACACAGATCACACAACTTGAAAAGACATGCCCTGACCGGTTTGGCTCAGTGGATAGAGCGTCGGTCTGCGGACTGAAGGGTCCCAGGTTCGATTCCAGTCAAGGGCATGTACCTTGGTTGCGGGCACATCCCCAGTAGGAGGTGTGCAGGAGGCAGCTGATCGATGTTCCTCTCTCATCGATGTTTCTAACTCTCTATCCCTCTCCCTTCCTCTCTGTAAAAAATCAATAAAATATATTTAAAAAAAAAAAAGACAAGACCTGTCGAAATCTTAAAATCAGTGATTTTAAAACAGGCATGAAATTTTTTTTAAATGTTAAGACAGAGAAAGACATCCCCCAAGGAAGTTGGTACAGCCCATGAGCCATTTATTTCTTCACTTAATTTTTTCAATACTTATTTAAGTGTTTCTGTCCTTAAAAGGTACCATTATGTCAGTTTTACCATCATTTCCCTTCTCCTTCTGGTGGTGTTTTGACTTCCATTGTAGAACCTTAGTGGTGTCTAAAATCTCCCAGTGACTGTGTTTGCTCATTTTGGTTCTATGTTCCCACAATCTCTCTTATGTTAGGAAAAACAGCTCCTTCTGGGAGAAGCAGATGAGGGGCCTGATTTTACAGGGGGGGCAGGAAGAGCCTCATCTGTTATCTCCATTAATGCATATTCCTGCCAGACTAACTAGGTCAGAAGACATCCATAAAAATTTAATTAGCTGGTTAATCGGGTGGACAAAAGATCAAGTTGGATATATACAATTCTTGAAGGAAATGCTAATGAATTACCTCGGTATGCTCCTTATCAAACAACAATCAATTCCTAGAACCGGTCCGAGTTCACTGCACCCCAATATTTCTGCACCCAAGAGACAGAGACCCCTGCACCCCATGAGTGGTGTGTTTTTGGAAGAAAATTTTTTTGCAAAGCAAACTGCACTTATTAATTACTGATGACCTTATCACTTTTATTAATCGACACATCTACAACTACTAATCAGACTTTCCGATAGGCTATTTGCAGTGAGATCTTATGTGGCCAAAATTACTAGAAATTGCCTTAGTCCCAGGTTCTTCTTACAAAAAAAAATAACTTCACTGATTGCCATAGTAACATATTAGAAAATGTTCATTATTCAAGAAAGTCAAGTTACACACGCTTTTGAGAAATTATTTGAGGAAATTTAAAGTCTTACTTTACAATTATTATTTTATCACAAGCACTACATTGATAAATTTAACCTCAAACTATGTTGTTCAGCTGACAGGAGAAAGAATAAATGAAAAATATAAAAGAAAAACAAATGTAGCTTTGCAAAATTTCCTCCAGGCTCTCTGATTAGGTGTTCTTCCCTCCTTGTTGCTGTGCAGAAAATTCAAGGGCGGTAAAAACAGCCTCATCAGGCGCCTGATTGGAGGAACTAATTTAGACGGAACATGAATGTGCTCACTCAGAAGAGGAGGAAGGCCTTGCACAGCATGATATGTTCATATACACGTATCATTTCCTTTGAAGGGTTTCTAAGTAATTTTCAATCATAACATGCTCACTCCTTATACAAAATGCTATGTTTTTGTCTCGTCCAATCACAATGATTCACGGGACTGACATTATGGAGGATGAGTACATTTTACACAAATTTCCCAAATGTGATAGATAGTGCATTATACAAAATGTTTGACAACTTGAAAATAAGTAGCTTCGTGTATTAGCATATATTCATTCTACAAGTTCCTTTAGATCTCTATCAGATGGCAGACACTCTTTGGTCTGTGTCTACTGTTTGAGTTTCTACTACGCAACAGACACTGGAAAAACAAGAGCCAGAAAGACACACATGTCCCTGCCCTCATAAGGTTTAAGAATTAGGTTAATTAACACACAAAAAGGCTACATACCGAATGGCTCCAACTATATGACAATCTGGAAAAGGCAAAATCGTGCAGACAGTAAGAAGATCAGTGGTTCCCAGGGAAGGGGAGGGGGGTGATGAGTGGAACACAGAGAATTTTTAGGGCAGTGAAAGTACTCTGAATGACATCGTAATGATGGGTAAATGTCATTGTGCATTTGGCCTCATGCACAGAATGTCCAACACCAAGAGTGAACTGGTTGTGAAAAATGAACCAATCTGTTGGGGTACACGTTGATAATAGGGGAGGCTACTCAAGTGAGGGGGGGGAGGGTATATGAGAAAAGTCTGAACCTTCCTTTTAGTTTTGCTATGAAAACTGCTCTAAAAAGAAAAAGGCCAAAAAACAACACTGTATAACTTAAGTATATATAATTTTTATTTTTAAATTATACCTCAATAAAGCTGAAAACATTATCACAAAAGTTTAACAGCAAAGAACTTCCTGACTATAACTTATGCTAAACATGGGTCTAAAAGGGATTATAAATGTTAATACTGACAGTATCATTTCTGGAAAATAAAAAGAGTAATATTCAGTGGTTGGGAATTGTATAGACATCATTATATAAACATTCAGCGGGCAAGAAATCCTGTGTGCGTGTGCCTATGTGTACTCTCACATATACAGGCAACTATATTTAACACATCCAAAAAGAAGCTGAACACATTAAGTAATTAATGCTTGTCAGGTACTTTGAGTGAATGCCGTTTCGTCAAATGCTCTATCTGTGGTAAGTAATAATAATAATCAAGATAATGGGCTGTCCAATTAGGTGGGTTGTTTGCTAGCTGTTCTACAGCACAGCATATGTTTGCCCAGAGTGCAGATATTTAAGTTTTTCTGAAAAAGGGAGACAAGCACTCATTAATTTTAGAGAAAACGTCTCCAATGTGACAGACACACTGATTTCTATAATGATTCTAAAAGTGGCTAATACCTACAGCACAGTCAGGATTGCTAACGAGGAAGAGTGGAGCTCACCTCCCTCCTCAATTACTTCTCTCAGGACTGAAATTCCTTGTACTTCACCCCCACCGAGGAAGCCATGGGATTTCCCAGATCACTTGGCTCTTCCCAAGGTCTTCCCTGCCTCATATCAGGCTGCCATGGCTGCAGGAAGTTACCTGATCATAAACTCATTTTATTTCATTAATAATCCTGCATGGTTCAATGGTTCGGAGATATTTGGGGGAGCAGGTGTGAGAACAACAGGCCAATGATATGTTAATTTCCTTGTCAACAGGACTTTCTCAAGAAAGGACACTAATGGGATTTGGGAGGAGAAATATTCGTTTATCTTTAAAATGCCCTCAGAAAGATGGCTCTGGTTAAGGATTACCTGGAGTAAATAAAACCTCAGGTCAGTGATTCAAGGCTCCCTGGAGAAGGCCACCTAAGCTACACAGCTCTGGCTTGAAGTAGAGGCGGTAAAAGGCTCCCCAGCCTCAGAGGAAACCCACAAATCCTACCTACAGACCTCATCGACTCGGACTCAAAGACCACGTCCAGTGTGGGGAAGCAAGGCCTGGTAAAATGTCCTTGGCCTCACGGACCTCGCTCTGCCTCCGTGTGCTACTTGACTGCCTGTGACCTTGGTCATCATGGACTGCTGGCACCACACCTAAACCCTTACCTCCCATCTCTTCTTCAGACAGACCAGCCAAGACCAGACCAGCCTTAGACCTCATCTCCCCCAGTACCTGATCACTGGCTGCAAGCGTGAGGCACCCCACGCCTGCTTCCCACCATTACACAACCAATCAGTGTCCAGAAAGACAACAGGTATCAGCCTAGTCAGTTCTCTGCTCCTTATTAAAAAAAGATTGTTGCCAGGCCAACATGGCTTAGTGGTTGATCCTCAACCTATGAACCAGGAGGCCACAGTTCAATTCCCAGTCAGGACATTTACCTGGGTTGTGGTTCGATCCCCAGTAGAGGGCGTGCGGGAGGCAGCTAATCAGTGATCCTCTCTCATTGATGTTTCTATCTTTCTCTCCCTCTCCGTCTGAAATCAATAAAAAGTATGTTTGTTTGTTTTTAAAGATTGTTAACTTGCCAACTGGAGAGACAGATGCTCCCCTGCCCTCCCCTGTGCCTGGACTCCACCAATTCCACATGTTGGAGTCTTTCAATTGAAAAACATACCCTCTCACTACCAATGTCTCTGTTTTTCAACACATTTTATTTGCAAGTGTCAGAAACCACCTCACACTAGTTTTAGCAAATGTAGTGAATTTATTAATTCCTATAACGGGGAAGATAGGCAACAGAATCTGGCTTCAGGCCCCAGGATCACATAAACCAGGAGCCCAGGTGGCTGCTCGTCTCCCTCCAGCCATGGCCTTGTCTCACTCTCCTCTCTCCCTATGCTCAACCCTGCCTCCATCTCCAGGCAGTTGCTCTGGTTACAGAAGAATGCAAACTTTGCATTGTATATATTTAGGTTTACCGATTGCCCGGAGCGTGTGATTAACAAGCCACTGCAGTAGGGAGAGATGGCTGAATCGGATTATCAAAAACACTGACTTTTTTTTTTTAATAGGATCTGGGACAATGGACCCACAGTGAGACAGAAAGGAAGAAAAATAACCTGTGGGCCCTTGTATGTCTTAAGTGGTAAACAAGCAAAGCTTTCTGTGAGTTGTCAAGAATCCTCAGGTTATTTTATGACAAGGTTTCAAATACATTAAAAACTTACTTTAACATAGTAAATATACAGGAAGTACATATTCAAAAAAAAAGGAAAAGAAAAGAAAAATCTCTAGGGCAAGGCTGCTGTTCTGTCTTCTCTAGATTTTCAAGGCATTTATACAGAAACATCAGGAAAAAACTCCACCCACAGGAAAAGAAGAAAAGGTGAGATTATGTAGTAAAATACCACTTATGTTAAAAATTTGACATAGCAAAACCAAAGCGATACAAATTTAGTACTTTAGAATGGTCTTTTGTAGACTTTATATATATATATATATATATATATATATATATATATATAACTTAAATCTATTGGTATATGTATCTATCACACCTATACATATCTCTATCTACATGTAGATATATATCTACACACATGTCTATCTGTATTCGAGAGCAAAGCTTTGGCCCTTTGTCAGAGGGGAGCAGGAAGGTCAGAAATTACTGAGAATTGGAAATTTGATTTAAGGCAGTTCTTTCAAAGCAGGAGCTTGATTAGGAAATGGCAAAGACTCGAGATACACTAGTTGAGGGCTGGTGGGAGTCTTCAAAGAATCGAAGGGCTCAACCTCAAATTGCAATTTCAAATTAACCTGTCTTTTCTCTTCAGGGACAACATAATGAAAGCAATTTGGCAGAAACATGACCTTTGATCCTTGAGGCCTATTAATACTTCCCTTTGAGGAGTAGATGAGTCTTTTGAGAAAAGACTATAATGAACAATCAAACCATTTGTCTAGGCAGAACGGCCCCTGAAAAGCAAAGGGATGCTAATGAACGAAGACAGTGAAATGGTGAAGAAGTGTGGGGATTGCCCACAGAAAGGCCTGGCTTCCCCTCTCAGTGCCCAGGCTGAGTGTGGAGATGGTCTTCATTCTGGAACTCTGAGCTGTGTCACGCCACCGTGCAGACCAAGTAATTGTGCTGTTGACTAGGGCGAGGTCACATGTCCTTCCTAGCTCAGAAGCAATGCTGCATGGCAGCCTGGTTAGGGCTGATTTCCTGTGACAGGCTTGGAGTCTGGATCAGCAGCAGTGTGACCACATGCAGGAAGCCCTGGTGGCCCAGGCCAGCAGGTGCGACCTGGGAGAAAACTGTCTTAGGGGGTGCATGAGCCCAGGAGCACACATGGGGATCCTGACAGACCTAACCACAAGCCTTTCTGTAACTCCATGTAGTGCCTTTGTGATGTGGGCAAATCACTGAATCTCTCTGAGCTGTTTTTCTATTCTTATAATGGAAACAACACACACAAGACCTTAGCACGGAACAGACCTCACAAATATTTTTCTCCTTTTCCTGTAAATCTACCTACTATGGGGAAAAAAGTTACCTAAAACATAATATTACAGAAGCATTTATTTAACGGCAAATTATGAATTAAAATGTGAGGCGCAGTTCTACTGAGTAATCAATAAGAAGAGTGTTCCCACTGTAAACATAGCTGTCTGCTGACTAAAAAATAGACATTATGTTTCATTATATTTATCTGCCATCAATCGGAACTATTTCTCAACAAGTATAAAGTTTTAGTTACTCAAGACAAATATGTTCTACATCAGCTGCACAACAGTGTCTGAAGTTAACAACATGGTATTGTGTGCTTTGAAATATATGTTAACAGTATAGATCTCATAATAAGAATTCTTACCACCAAAAGCAAAAACAGCTAAAACCATAAAAAAACACCAGGAAATTGTTGGAGGTGAGAGATCAGTTTAGTAGCTTGATTGTCGTGATGCGTATGTCCAAACTCATCACAAAGCATGCATTTAATCTGTACAATGTTGTATATTTCAAGTATACCTCCAAAAAGCTTAACAAGTATCTCATTGAATTTCTAAGTTTCCACTAAAATCAGTTATGAAATTCAGAGCTCTCTCACAGGTATTATAACTTCATATAACCAAGTTCCTGCTGGATATTTACTTATAATAAAGACAGCCTTAATGACATTTAAGTTAATTTCACTTATTTAAAGTTTTAACTAAAAAAAAAAGCTTCCTTGATATTTTTAATCCAGATATATTTGGTATGAAGATGTAATTGCAATTTTAAATTAACTTGTCTTGTTCCTTCAGGGACAACATAATGAAAGTAATTTTGTAAAAAACTGACCTTTTCTCTATAGTCTTCAGCAAGACATGCCCCACCAAAATTATGCAATATTCTAGGTTCTTTTTTTCTGGGGGAAAAGGTGTATGTTCAACCCACTACAATTTCACAGCATTTCTCTTGAGCTGATTTCTAATCTTAATTCAAATATATGCGTCATTTACATTTAAAATCAAAACATCAGACCAAGCAGCAAGTGTAGGGATACTTCTTCCTAAGCAGAGTTCACCTTTTCACCAAGGCCTGACTGGAAGCACAGCCCTGAGCCCTTAACAATGGTGCCCATGTGTGCTGTTGTAGAAGTTATTCTGGGTAACCTCTTTTGAGTCCGTATTTCCATTCACCTCAGGTCAATGTTATGGCTGATTAGAACGTAGCAGGATAGAGGTTGGGATTTGAACCCCAAGATTCTGATTTCAGGGTTTATGCTTCCCTCAGGGCACAGACCTAGGCTGCGGGTTTGATACCTGGTCAGGTAGTGTACAGGAGGCAAACAAACTGATGGCTGTTTCTCTTGCAGCTCTCTCTCTCTCTCTCTTTCTCTCTCTCTCATCAATAAAAAACATTCTCAAGCGAGGATTTTTTAAAAAGTGATTAAGCACAACTCATTATTCTTTTTTATATATATAGATTAATCCTCTCTGGAGGATATTTTTCCCATTGATTTTTTAGAGAGAGTGGAAGGGAGGGGGTAGGGGGAGAGAGGAGAGGGAGGGAGGGAAGAAGAGAGAGAGAGAAATGTTGATGTGAGAGCGCCACATCAATTGGTTGCCTCCCCAGTGTGCCCCAACAGGGGTGGGGAACCTGCAACTCAGGTATATGCCCCTTGACCAGAATCGAACCCTTGGCCCTTCAGTTGCGGCCAGGGCCACAATTCACTATTCTTAGATGCTACATTTGAGTGACCTTAGGAATCAAGGAAAACAAAAGCATCCACACAACAATATGTTTTGCATTTGGCGACAGGAGCTCTGTGTTGAGAATCTAAACGAGGAAGCAGTGGGTGTTGGAAGCAAGCTGGCTGGCTCCCTCTATGCACCACCTAAAGTGTCGCATGGCAGCATCAGTGCTAAACATTCAGTCACATGGCATTGCATCAGGGTAGCCTGTCACTCAGAGTAAAAGCCTGCATCGTCTTCCAGGGGAAGCACACACATTCTGGGAAAAGCTGAAGCAGAAATTCAGCTCACGTTTTAGCAGAAGATGGTGAAATGGGTTTTCTGTGTTCCGTGTGCATGTCTGCTCACGACAGAAATCGACATGTTTCTTTAGCAAGATCCTCTCCCTGATGTAACACCTGTTTTGTTGCTCAGTGTATGCTAATTACAGGTGGCAGTCATTCACAACACGTTTAGTTAGTGCAGGGATCTGAAACCTTTCCCCCCAAACCATGTGTGTGTGTCTGTGCCCGTGTCCGTGTGTGTGTGTGACAGCTCATGATACTGTTATGTTAATTCTGTTTCTCATAATAGAACATGCCCTGATTTGGTAATGG
>NW_005877270.1:0-2569 GCF_000147115.1 Myotis lucifugus
ATTACAAAGGGTATTACATAAGTGTCCTTTTTTCCCCCCCACCCTTGACAAGCCCCTGCCCTCCCTTACCCCCCAGTGTCTTATGTCCATTAGTTATGGTTATATGGATGCATACAAGTCCTTCGGTTGATCTCTTACTCCCCTCCCTCCTGTCCCCCAACCCTCCCTGGCCTTCCCACTGCAGTCCGACAATCGGTTTGAGGCAGCTCTGCCACTGTATTTATTATTGTTCAAAAGTTTGTAATGGTCTTAATTATCCATGAAAGAGTGAGATCATGTGGTATTTTTCCTTCATTGACTGGCTTGTTTCACTTAGCATAATGCTCTCCAGTTCCATCCATGCTGTTGCAAATGGTAAGAGTTCCTTCTTTTTAACAGCAGCATAGTATTCCATCGTGTAGATGTACCACAGTTTTCTAATCCATTCATCTACTGATGGGCACTTAGGCTGTTTCCAGATCTTAGCTATGGTGAATTGTGCTGCTATGAACATCTGGGTGCATGTTGTTTTTATATCATGTTTTTGTTGTTTTCATATCATGTTTTTGTTGTTTTCATATCATGTTTTTATCATTTTTATATCATGCCTCTGTTGTTATATCCTTTTGTTACTGTTCATTTATTAAAAAGTTTATATATTATTTTCATATACATTTTACTAATTTCCTTTCATCTCTCACATTTCTATTATAGAGAAAGGGCAAATAGCAATATTGAAATATCTCTGCTAATTAATTCCCTTTTTAAAAAAATATATTTTATTGATTTTTTTACAGAGAGGAAGGGAGAAGGATAGAGAGTTAGAAACATCAATCAGCTGCCTCCTGCACACTCCCCACTGGGGATGTGCCCGCAACCAAGGTACATGTCCTTGACTGGAATCGAACCTGGGACCCTTGAGTCCGCAGGCCGATGCTCTATCCACTGAGCCAAACCAGTTAGGGCACTAATTCCCTTTTAATGTGCACGAATTTCGTGAACCGGGCTACTAGTACAGTATAACAGTGATTTATATAGCATTTACTTTGTATTATGTATTATAGGTAACCTAGAGATTATTTAAAATATATGGGAAGATATGCATAGGTTATATGCAAATACAATGTCATTTTATGTAAAAGGCTTGAGCATCTACAGCAGGGGTCCTCAAACTACGGCCCGCGGGCCACATGCAAATACCAATATTGTATTTGTTCCTGTTTTGTTTTTTTACTTCAAAATAAGATATGTGCAGTGTGCATAGGAATTTGTTCATAGTTTTTTTTTTAAACTATAGTCTGGCCCTCCAACAGTCTGAGGAACAGTGAACTGGCCCCCTGTTTAAAAAGTTTGAGGACCCCTGCTCTATTGTATTGTTTTATTGTTCCGAAGTGTATATGCAAGAGTTTATGTGATTGTGCCTTTAACTCAACAAATAAAACTGAGGCCCTGACTGGACTTTATCAGAAATCATGCAAATTGTCCATGGGGTGAAGCATATATATTGTTTCATAAGCCAATATACAGCATTGCAACTTTTCATCTTACTGCTGTGCTACATGATTTTCATGATTTTACTTTTACAAAGAATTTCATTTATATTTTTAATACAGCATGTAATAAGAACACTTAACACCAACAAAAGTTTGCATATGACTAAATTAACTTCTTTATAAAATTATTTTCTACTTTGTTACTATTACAAATATTAGCCTTAGAAAATTCTATCAGTTATTAAAAACATTCTCTAATAACTTCTTAATGTGTAAATAAAAACATACGTTTTAGAACTAGGTGTTCTACTTTATTCAGTATATACTACTCAAGTATTTTTTCTGAACTCCTTCTTAGACAATAAATAGCATTTAATACTCGAAAAAAATTCGTGTGCATTGCCTTAGCTCTAAAAAAAAGGGTAGGATTTGTTAAGGAAAGACCTTCAGTCCTTTCAAAGAGTGTTAATTTACTGACTTAATTCCTTTTTGTTTATGACAATACTAGGGGCCCAGTGCACAAATTCGTGCACCTTGAAAAGAACGGAGGGCCGCAAGGCAGCGGTAGGCACAGGGGCAGGTCTTGGCCCATCCTCCATGCCCCCGCCCAGCCCTTCCCATGGCCCCTGGTCCCGTCTGCCGGCAGCCCCACTCCTGCCGCCACTGCTCCCATGCGCTGATGGCACCAGCCCTGCTTGCACCCAATGACAGCACCTGCTGCCCTGATCACCCCTCAGGAGAAGGGGGAAGTGGAGAAGCCCTCAGAATGATCAGGGCCAGCAGCCGCCACTGCTCACACCTGCTGATGGCGCCAAGTAATTGGGATTGGTGTTGGGCACTGGCAGCAGGTGTGAGCGGCAGCTCCAGCACCAGCAGGGGGTGTGAGTGGGGCCAGCACTGGAAGTGGGTGCGAGCGGTGGCTCCAGCACCAGCAGCAGGCGGGATCGCAGCGTGTGGGAGCAAAGAATTTTCAGTAACCACCAGAAACTCACCCCGATGAAAGCGACTGGCCCTCTGCCTTGGGCTGGCACCTCCACTCACCTGCTCCACCATGCTGCTGCAGCCAATGCCAACCATGTTCCACACATGCCCCCTGG
>NW_005877270.1:2669-8939 GCF_000147115.1 Myotis lucifugus
GGCTGAATGGTGTGTCTGAAACCAGATACCTCATAAAGGTGAAGTCAGCCTGTCTCAGAGCTTCCTTCCACATAACTCAGTCTCATTTACCAGTTACACATCTTTTATGCTGAGGAAGAGTTAAAAACTGTCCAACAAATATCACCCCCTAACATCACCTCTTCTTCCTATCTCCTGGAAAGCTTACTTCTCCCGATAGAAGAGAGAAAGTTGATTTTAACTGGCAATGTAGTAAACACTCCATTTCTGTTCTATTTGTTCTTTGATGTTCATGCAGAGTTGATGTCTATGCAAATTATCAAAGTTAAGCTTAATATATACACATCAGGAAAATATTTCTAGGCAGTGAGTAATATAATTCACTGAGTAATATAATTCAATCAGGAGATAAGTGCCTGAAGCTACGGGCGAAGGAACCGAGTTTTATCATACAGAACTGAAGCAGGATTCAGAAAGAGGTCTCAAAAGAAAGAACCAGTAAAGCACATCAGAAGTATCTTATGGGTCAATGTAATTAAAAGTCAGTACTGATAGTTAGTTTTTTTCTGGTAAAAAAAATCCTATGTGAAATGTTATTGAGGCAGTTTACATTGAACAGACTTTTGTTTAATGTAGCTTTGGTTGTTCTGCATTTAAAGAAATTATGTTTAAAACCCAAGTAAAGAACTGTCATAGTAACCCTAGCTGGTTTGGCTCAGTGGACAGAGTGTCAGCCTGTGGACTGAAGGTCCCAGGTTCGATTCCATTCAAGGGCACATGCCCGGGTTGCAGGCTCAATCCCCAATAGGGGGCATGCAGGCAGCAGCCAATCAATGATTCTCTCTCATCATTGATGTTTCTATCTCTCTCTCCCTCTCCCTTCCTTTCCAAAATCAATAAAAATGTATTTTTTTAAAAAAAAGAATTGTCATATTAGAAAGTCTCCCAAAGCTGTTTCAAAAATAACTGATCATCAAAATTTATTTATGAATATTGGTTTAAAAGTTGCATGGTGCTAGCAAGTATGTAACACAGCCTTTTCTGACATTATACTAAAATCTCTACAAAGATTATACAACAAAAAATGAGATATGACAGTTCACAAGCAGTCAGTGAGCAAGGCTGAGAGAAAACTACACAACCAATTGTTGGCAGATACCAAGTCTGGATAGACTTTCCATTGTCCTAGAACAGTGGTTCTCAACCTTCCTAATGCCGCAACCCTTTAATACAGTTCCTCATGTTGTGGTGACCCCCAATTACACTGTTACAAATTGAACATAATTAAAGCATAGTGATTAATCACAAAAACAATATGTAATTATATATGTGTTTTCCGATGGTCTTAGGCGACCCCTGTGAGGGTCGTTCGACCCCCAAAGGGGTCGCGACCCACAGGTTGAGAACCGCTGTCCTAGAATGAACAAAAATAATAATAAAAATCTTGGGCAAAACAAGTAAAATTAGACAACATTTGGAGGGAATGTAGAATGTGCACACATTTAAAAATTATTTAATACAGGAACTAAAAGAGTATTTCAGAAAACCAGTTGATGTCCTCAATAGGAAACAAGAAGACCTCTATGAGTCAAGAACTGAAATTATAAAAGAAGAAAAAGCTGAGATAAAAAAGTAAACTAGGAAAAGTAGGTAACAAGAAAACTAAAAATCCAATTATAGATTTCTAATTTACATGGGAAGTACTTAACCTCCCTAAATCTCATTTTCATCATCAAGAAAAGTCAATATAGGAGGGAGACTTGACTGGGGATTGTGAACACACAATATAGTGTACAGACGATGTGTTGTGGAATTGTGCACTGAAACCTGCATAATTTTGTTAACCAATGTCACCCCAATAAAGTCAATAAAAAGGAAAAATAAAGGGAGAAAGTAATATGGTGATGGGCAAAAGTAGGTTTACAGGTGTAATATAAATAAATACAACAATAATTAATAAATAAGAATACAAGAATAAACTCTGTGTTCTCACAACTATAAACCTATTTTTGCCCCACCCTGTATGTTTAACTAATTGGATTGCTTTGAGGACTGTGTGTAAAGTGGTACCTAACTCATAGTAGTAGCTGAAGAAAAGTGTTGTTATTGTTATTATTACTAACTTAGAAGCCCAGTGCACAACATTCGTGCACTTGGGGGAGGGGGTCTCTCAGCCGGCCTGCACCCTTTCACAGTCCAGGAGCCCTCAGACAGACATCCTTAGCACTGCCACAGAGGCAGGAGAGGCTCCCGCCATCACCACTGCACTCACCAGTCATGAGTCGGGCTTCTGGCTAAGCGGCGCGCTCCCCCTGTGGGAGCGTATTGAGCACCAGGGGACAACTTTGGCATTGAGCGTCTGCCCCCTGGTGGTCAGTGCACGTCATAGCAACCAGTCGTTCCGCTGTTTGGTCCATTTGCATATTTCCCATATATATATATATATATATATATATATATCTTTAAAAAATTACAAATATACTAAGCAACCTAGAAACAAATCTAAATTAAGAACATATGAATAGCAAGTCACGGCAAATTGATTTGGCAAAAGGACTGAAACTAATTAACAATAGAATTATAAATAATGTGATAGTAGGAATCAAAGTTAGTATAAGCTGTCTAGAAGGAAATTTGGCACACACAAAAAAAATCAAGAGCCTTGAATATACAAGGAGTTCCCAAAAATTTCAATTCTAGGAATGAATGTGTATGTGATTTTTAATTTTTGGGTTTCCTATATCTACTGAAAACCTTAAAGAAAATGATCAACCCAGCCACAATAAGCTTCCCTTAGTGGCTCTATTATGGTCCTGACATATCATTCACACTGAAGGTGGTTTTGGGAGAACTATCTGAATTCAGTCAATCTGAATTTCAACAAATTTCAACGGATTGAAACTAACCCAAATAGCTTTAACTCCATGAATGCATATTGATATTTAAAAATATTGGTCACTTTCAAAAGATGATAGAAAACTAAGCCATTATCTTGATAACTGCTAAATAAAATATTAAGCACTTATTTTTTTCTTACATGAACAGTGCCACTATGTAATCAAATAAGAGAATGAGGGGAAATATCTCTTTAAGAAGTAATCTAATAAATGAGAAAGAAATGCTAGAATTAGAACATCACCATTTGCAACCATCCAATGGACGAAGAGATATAAGCAGTAAGTATCAACATTTACTAAAAATAAAAAACAGGAAGATGAGAGGTTATAGGCTACAAGTGATCAAGCCAAGTAAAAAAGATAGCCCCAGAGTCTGGTCCAGTCCCTGGGTCTTGTGGCCAATATGCAGAAGTACCAAGGTCAGAGGACTATGCTAGGCTGTATCATGAATGGACAATCAACAAAACCCAGGTGTGGAAAACTACTGGTCAAATGGCCCTGTTTTATAATGGAAAATTATAAGAAAAAGAATGAGGAGGGGTGAGGTAGTATGGGGATGGGAGGGAGGGACAAGGGTATACAGATAAAAAGAAAATTAAAAGGACAAGACTAAAAACTATATTATTGATGAGTACATATTTTGCACAATCACATTAAGGTGATAAAACTATAAAAAGGAAAACAGAAGGAAGAAAAAATACTATGGAAAGGCAGAATAATGGTTACTTATTACAGAAAGAAAGGGGTTATGACAAGAATGTGACACATGGAAGAGGCTCCTGAGCAGATGACAAAGTTCTATTTCCTGTCTTAGATGGTGTTCACCTTATAACTCATTAAGGCATATATTTATTCCTGTGGTTTTCTGCATATGTAGGGAAAGATGGGACAGCAGAGTTATAGTAAAGGTTAAAAACAAAACCAAAAAATCCTATATAATAAAAGCCTAATATGCAAATTGTCCCCACAGGCAGTTTGACAGGGAGTTCGACCAGGAGACTCGGAGTTTGACTGCTTGCTATGACATGCGCTGACCATACTGCAACCTTTTGCCGGCTACCTGTGGGCGGGGGGACAAAGGTGCAGTGAGAATGCGGGGTGTCCGCTGAACTTGCTCTCAGCCCCCCTGCTATCCTCCCCTGGGAAGCCAGGGCTCGTGCACAGGGAAAGCCCCCATGCTCAGGTGCCACGTGCCCACAAGGAGCCCGCCCCACACCCACACGGTGTCTTCTGGATGAGCCAGGCTGCATCCACCAGAACCACAGGGGCCAGTCAGGCTCCCTATTGGTTTGCACAGGAGTCGGTCTGCGAGGCCGGCCGGGAGAGAGCATGCTTCCCACCTGGCTTCCATGCAGCATTGCTGGGCTGCCCAGAGGCCCACACTGCACCCCAGCCCATGGCGTCCGGTTGCGCTCACCGCATCTCTGCATGGGGACTTGGGAGCTGTGACTCAGGTGGAGGGGAGCATGCGGGGGCCCAGGGGCTCAGGTGCTGCCCAGGGCCCAGAGGTCAGCTGGGACCTGCTCTTCCATGCCAGACACTCATGCTTCGATTGCCAGCCAGGCCTAGGGACTGCGCCCGTGCGCAAATTTCGTGCACCAGGCCTCTAGTTAGTCAATAAGTAAATAAACTTCTTCCATCCATCATAGCATTCTCACATGCCAATGACTATAACTACTTATTTATTCTTTGTTTTCCCTATAGGTTTGTTTCCCTTAAAGCAAGAACTATGCTTTGAAGCGTTCATTTCATATTAGTGGCCTGGTGCACAAATTCGTGCACACTGAAAGGAAATTAATTAGGAAAAATATTTTAATATCACTATTTGCCCTTTCTCTATATAGAAATGTCAACCAAATTCACAATCGATAATGACAAATGGAAACACATGCATGCGATTGGCGCCAGCGAGAGCTTTTTATGTATCATGCATGTGCGAGTCAACTTAGCCTTTTATAGATATAGAATAAACTTGCTTAATTAGACCTGCTTTCTGACTTAGCTAAACTTTTTCCAGACCAGTGAAGCACCCCAACTTCTCTTTCACGTAATTGTCAGCAACACAGCAGTAAATATCAACACAAAGCAGATTATTATTGTAGATCATTCAGGGAGAACAAAGGGTAAAATATTTAACTGCAGCAGTGTTTGACTATATTCTGCGCAGTGAGAAAATCTGAAGTCATTTTCAAGGTCCATTTCTTACTTCTTTTCAGACAGGTCAAGTCTCTAAGTTTTCTAAATCTCTGTTTTCCAGCTAATGAAAAGAAAATAGGATTCCACCGAGTCTCCTATCTACCTACTCCAGGACTTCTGTGAGGATCAAATGAGATGAGGCACGGGAAAACGCTTCACAGACATTTGGTTAAAGTGTAAAATGTTTCCACCTGACTATAGAGCAAGTCGTATTCCTGGGCTGAAGAAACTGCAAGGAGGCTAGTAGCTAGGAAGAAGAAGCGGGGCGTTGCTACGTGATGTCATTATCCGGATGGACTCTTAGTGGATTAGCCTTTTATATATATATTCAGAAGGCCTCCTGGATCCATCTCAATCTGGATCTATCCTACAAACTCTCTCTTTTTTAAAAAATATATTTTATTGATTTTTTACAGAGAGGAAAGTAGAGGGATAGATAGTTAGAAACATTGATGAGAGAGAAACATCAATCAGCTGCCTCCTGCACGCCCCCTTACTGGGGATGTGCCCTCAACCAAGGTACATGCCCTTGACCAGATTCAAACCTGGGACCCTTCAGTCCGCAGGCCAACGCTCTATCCACTGAGCCAAACCGGTTAGGGCTATCCTACAAACTCTTGATGGGCCTCTGCATTCCTAAAAATGTGTATACTTTACAATAAATTTGTAACAATGTAACAAACAGCTTTTATTCCACTGAACTGATACTCAGTATTGTGAAATTAACTTTTCTTTTCACTAGTTCAAAATTTAGCAAGGGAAGAACAAAGCAGAGAAGAAGCATGATTGGGCAGGCATCAATCCCTGGGCAGTAGATGTGCAATCATCAGAAAAATATCTTCTTGGCTTTGGCTCTGGGATATAGGACCAGCTCACCCAGAGGCCTGGGATGTCTCAGCATGCTGAGCAAATCAAACTATCTAGCATTCTCCTATCCTGTAGACGCATCAACCACAGTACTTGGTGGGTAACTTGCATGCCCTTGAGGCCTCCAACTCTTACAAAATCAATTATTCAAGCCCCACTGAATTGAAATTCAGAAAATAATTGCTTTTAGTCATAGAAATTGTCAAAATCCTGAATACCCCAATGTATCATGCATAATGGAATTTTCTTTAAAGATATCATAGCAATCTTTACCAGGATTCAGTTATGTTTATCTCTAATAATTAGATACACTTGACATAATAAGTAGTGT
>NW_005877271.1:0-8838 GCF_000147115.1 Myotis lucifugus
CTCCTTACCAGCCTTTTATTACGCGGTAAAAGATCGGAAATTATATTTCTAATCACACCAAATTTAATGAAAATTAAGGGTGGAATTATGTGAAGAACAACGGAATAAGAGGAGCTTTAGGCTCATTGGCTGAATGATTTGGGCAGGTTCATTTCTCTGAGCTGCTGCTTCCTCATTGTTGAAATGAGTAGCTATTACCAGATCATCTGAGAGGCGCATCGGATTCTGCCTGGCTCTCTGAGACTGGCGTTTTATGACCAGTGTGCCTATCACAGAGGATATAAACCACTAGTCCTTGACTAGGTTTTATCTAGCTTAGGGTAATATTCTTTGGATCCCCAACAATTGAGTCCAGAAAATGTTTTCTTGCTCAGATAGCTGTCTTATCCAGAACATAAATTCAGGAGACTGAAGGATAAATTGAAGCTGAGGACCTTTTATCTAGCAATAATTTAATACTTAAAATACTCTGCTAGGGTTAAAATGGGAGATTAGAAGCACGCACATTTGCCTCCTCTTTCTCCTAAGAATCAACTAAAATAGAAGTATAGAAAGGAAAAAGATAGTATGCAAAAGCTATGAGAAGAGGAGCTTGGATATGTGGGCGTTGCTTACAAACAGGCACTTTAATGCATTCCTTGGAGACAGAAAGCAATACTAATACCCCTCAGAGGGGCTAACAGATGAGGTGGGATCCTGCTTGCCCCGTGGAGCCCGATGAGGTCTGGGCTGGGAGTGAGCAGGCACAGCAAAGGGAGGAAATGAAAAGTCACACTGAAGACAAAGGGGAGAAATGTCTTCTAAAAAAGTGGAACAAATTGTGGAAAGTTAAGACTTTTAGGTAAGTGTGTTGGTATTCTTTGTATGGTTCTGCCCCATACCACCCAGAACCCAAGGTCAGAATTCTCAATAATTCCTTCTTAAATATTAATATGCAAATAAGAATTGCTGGAAATATGAGAACCAGCAGTGGGAAAGTGAAGGGGTTAGATAAACAAACAAAGTAAAGGACCCTGGAAGAAAAAGACATAATTTTGAAAACAGAAAATAACTTTCATTATCATCATCATCACATCATCATCAACTGAGAGAGATGCAAGAAGATACTTCCTCCATTATTGCATAAAAATGAGCTCACAGCCCTGGCCAGTGTGGCTCACTTGGTTGTGCATTGTCCCATGCACCAAAAGGTCACCAGTTCAATTCCTGGTTAGGGCATATGCCTGGATTGGGGACTCCATCTGCAGTAGGGGGCATGCAGGAGGCAGCCAATCAATGATTCTCTCTCATCGTTGATGTTTCTCTCTCTCCCTCTCCCTTCCTCTCTGAACTAAATAAAAATATATTTTTAAAAATGTAAGAGCTAAAAAATTTACTTCTAGACCATTGTTTGTTAGGAAAATATTTTAAGATGTGCTCCATAACCCCAGAGGAGGGAAATGTGTGAGCCAAGAGACAGGATTTCATTGAAGAGAACAGTAGAGGACATATCATGACCGCTGTGGTGTGTGAAGTCTAAAAAGTCCAGCATAGAGATTGGAGGATGGAGGATGGAGCTCCGGAATAGAGGTGAGCAGGAAGAAACGGGGACTTCTGAGGGTAGACGGTATAATTGAGAGTTTGAAAAATAAGTGAAGGCATGACAAAGGCAATGGTCCAAGAGAAAGGTAATTAATTCCCCATGAAAAAAATATTGTACAAGAAATTCACGTTCCACATAAGAAACAATGCAAAATGAGGTATGATTTTAAGCAAGTGACAGGGTGTGAGAAGAGTCTATTTGACTGGGGCTCTGGGAACAGTCTCTCAGAGGGTGCTCCCACAGGAGGGAAATGTTAGCCCAGGCCTCTCCTTTGCCAGTCACTGAGTAATATTTTTCATGGTTACAATAATGTAAATGCTATTTATTAGTCTTCAACTTTTTGTGTGTGTGTGTTTATTGCTTTCACAGAGGAAGGAAGAGGCAGTGAGAGATAGAAACATCAATGATGAAAGAGAATCATTGATCGGCTGCCTCCTGCACACCCTACACTGGGGATCGAGCCCACAACCGGGGCATGTGCCCTTGACTGGAATCGAACCCAGGACCTTTCAGTTCATAGGCTGATGCTCTATTCACTGAGCCAAACAGGCTAGGACTAGTCTTAAACTTTTAAAGAAACACCCGTGGACAAAAATCAGAAGCCTTGTTTGGGCCACAGACCAAGAAGGAAATGATGTATTAGCTGTGTGGATGCGAGAAAAGGGGCAGGACAGAGAAGGGGAGGAAAGAAAAAATGGCGAATTTGGGCTTTAATACCCCTCACCATCACCAGAAAACATGCAGGAGATACTGTCAGAAGTTGATGCTGCAAAAATAAGGATTTAAGTCTATATAATGTAATCAAATAGGATATTTTTAAAACAATAAATAATTTCAAATATTGAGAGATCTTGCGTGTGAGAGAAGGGAGCATTAATAATTTAAGTTCTCACCATTCATAATATTGAAGTCATATATGGATACTGACTAAAATTTAAAAATCAAGAAATGGAATTTTCAGTTGATTTCCTAGGCTGCTGTTAGGCCCTAGATTAAAACATGGCCTCTACCTTGGCTCCATGTCACAGAGATGTGGGGAGCTTCGCAGAAGGCGGGTGTCTGGTCCCACCCCAGAGACTAGGCTGTCATTCCCTTGGGATGAGTGAGACTGAAGCTCTAAGATATTTTTCAAGTCCACTGGCCTGAAGGGGCTAAGGAGGGATGGGGACTAGAGGCTGGTGAGGGTGGAGCCAGGGATGGTTTATTTGCATCATCAGCTGCTCTCTGCTGTTCGGTTTATTATCGCAAGCATGTATTCTCTTGGTGGAAATTTAATTTACAACATTAAAAGCAGATTTAATAAAGGGGAACATCACTGAGTTCCAGGGCCCAGGTGAGGACAGGTCATGGTGGTTCGAGAGCGTCTTAGCCTCCTGGGCCTTGGGGTGGAGGAGTCAGCAGGTGTCCTCCCACCCTTCCCTCTTCCCACCCTTCCTTCCTCCCTTCCTTGACAGAGGAGGACAGGGAGCAGGGTGAGTAATGGGCTGCCTGGGGTCAGGAAACTACTCAGAAACAGGGGCCCACCAGCCCACTTCTGCTCTGGGGCTCCCATTGTTTAACCATCTCCCTCTCGCTTTCTCTTCTCCCAGTTCCGTGTTTATCCTTCCCCTGTAAATGCACCCTTTGCACCCTTTGCTCTTCCTCCTCCTTTCCCAACTCCCTTCGCTGAACTGCAGGGTGAAGAACAGAGACCACACCTCCCAGGGAACACGGCGCCGCCTGACTTCATTGAAATGTGTTTTCTTGTTGCCTCATCTGCTTTGGCCACTTTCTCTTTCAAAATAAACGAACTGATCTTGCATTTTACTTCTGCTTGGTGTTCAGTTTCCTCTCCCTGGGCCACCCAGTCTCCAGGGGGAAAAGATTTCCTCATCCTGACGGCAGAGACCTCCTTTCAGAGACAAGAGCTGAGCTGAGCATGTGACCACCTGGTGAGATACATCATCTTACAGGGGAGCCCAGGTTACTCTTTGCCTGGCTGTTTCTGCTCGGTTTCTTCTTTTCAGTTACCTGAGTGTGAAGGACACATAGATCTCCATCATTCTCCCCACAGCCATGGGGACGTATGACAGGGCCAAACACAAAGGCAAGAGATTTATAGGCCCCACGAGATCCTAATTAATAGCAACCGCTGGGCCTCCCCCCCCGCCTTCCACTTCTGAGGGCCCTAGACACGCCGCCGCAGCCTCCCATAAAGCAGAGCGTGCTGACACGAGAAATAAAATATCGTATTGATGCTCACATAATGCTTTATATGCATCCCTGAGCCATGCCCTGTGCTTAAACTCCAGCCTTTTAGTATAATTTTAGCCTTAGAACTTAACATTTTTACTGCCTTTTTCTCAAAATAATCAATATTGATTTTACTGTGTCTGTTATTATCCTGACATTCAGATTTATTTCCTTGCTTTGCTTTGCATGAGATTGTAGTTTATAGAATTAACATTTATTCTATTCTCTGGGGAATTCGTGGGCTAAGTCTCCTGCCCCATTGGCAAATCATTCTGCTCATACTGTATTGAAAAATAATAATTGGCTTTGCACCCTCATCAGGTTTGAACAGCTCTATTATTTTTATGTTTGCTGGTACGCTGATATCATCTTGCAGGCTTTGGACTGTTAGGGACTCAGTAACCTGAATCCATTTAGTGAGGCCCCGGCTCCCAGCCGTCTCAGAACCTGTCTGCTTTGAACAGCAGCACTAAGCACACCGATGCTCCACTTCCCAGATCCAATTTTGACCACTGCCTTGTGCGTGTGTTTGTATTGATGCAAGGAACCCACGTTAGGCCCTGATATCAGGTTTCTTTCCTGGGTAGTGGTCACAGGGAATGACTGGAGGAAACGAGAGCACCAAGAAAGCGAGCCCATTCATATATTCGCTGTGGTTTATGCGCTGGAATATTTCACGAGGAAGCTAACCTTTCGAGGAAGCTGCGAGATGTACTGGAGGGAGAATGAAATCAGAAGCCAATGAGCCTGGGACCTACTCTGGAGTAGCTGTATGGCCCTAAACACATTACCTAACTTCTGAGTCCTGTTTTCACAAGAACTAGAGCATGGGAATATGCCTATTGTTTGGTCGCTGTGTTAAATAAGCGGCATCATGTAGAGTGGTTCATAAACGTAGTTATCTGCAAATATGTGTTTATATGAAGTCAACGTGTAGGAGTTTTTGCAACACAGTTTGTGAGGAGACCCACCTATTCATTTTCTCCTTAATGTATCCACTCAACAAATGTTTATTTAGCACCTGCTCTGTGGATGGCCAGGCTCGGTGCCAGGTGCTAACATTTCAAGTGGGCTCAGACATCTTTCTGTTCGTGGATCTCAGAGCAGGTTGGAAAAGCAGGCATGGGTCCAATCGTCCCTCAGACAGAAAAACGACAGCTGGGATGAGGTCTGAGGACAGGTATGAGGAGCTACCAAAGCCTATCACAGGAACAGGACCCTAGGAGGAGGCATTTAAGCAGAGAACTGAAGGAGGAGGAAGAGGTAGCTTATTACTAAGATGGCAAGAAAAGCATTCCAGGCCTAGGCAATAGCATACACAGCAGCCTCCTGGCCAGAAGGAGCTCAGAGAGCCCTGGGAACTGAAGAAGAGTCAATGTCCCTGCAGAGGGTGGGGCACATGGGACAATGGCCAGGACAGAGGAGCCACAGCCCCACCAACGAGGCCCGAAGAGCAGGGTCAGATGGCAGCGTTGGTTCTGGGTGATGAGTTTATGAACTGCCTGCATTTCCTCCTTTACAATTCTTTTATATTAAAGAAAAAGACTAATAAATAGCCACCCAGGAGGTAGGGATGGAAGTGAGAAAACATGTGCCAGGATGGAGGCGGGCGAAATCAAGAGCAGGACATGCAGAGGACGATTTAGGGCAGTGATGGCGAACCTATGACACGCGTGTCAGAGGTGACCCGCGAACTCATTTTTTTGGTTGATTTTTCTTTGTTAAATGGCATTTAAATATATAAAATAAATATCAAAAATATAAGTCTTTGTTTTACTATGGTTGCAAATATCAAAAAATTTCTCTATGTGACACGGCACCAGAGTTAAGTTAGGGTTTTTCAAAATGCTGACAGGCCGAGCTCAAAAGGTTCGCCATCACTGATTTAGGGAGAAGTCTGAATTGCGGTCGCACAGGCAGGCATGTGCTGTGTCCCTCATGAATACATCCAGTGCATGTCATGGGGAGACGTGGGATTTGGAGGCGCTGGGTCGGATAGGGTCACAGATGGACAGACAGATTGCATCTGTGAAGAGGGAAAGCAAAACAAACAGAAACAAAACCAGCATGGTGCAGTGAAGCCAACACTGGCCAGGCTCAGGGCTTATTCCAGGGCCCACCCGTACTTCCTGGGATTAACTAATGGTGTCTCTGCTACTCTCATCTCCGAAGACATCTTTATCTTGGGCAGATCGCTTCTCAGTTTCAGGGACCCCGCAGTTCCCTCCTGCGGCTGATTTGCCAAGTTCCCGCTGCTCCAACCTCCTATCTTTTTCTCCAGCTGGACCAGGAGCTGTTAAAGACCGTGCTCCCCAAGAGCTCCTCCAGATCGGGGTGACCTTGGTTCTGGGGGAGCTCCTCCAGGTCGGGCCAGTCTTGGTTCTGGGCGAGCTGCAGGCTGGGGTTACCTCAATTCTGGGGGGGCCCCAGGTTGGGGTGACCTCGGTTCTGGGGGAGTCCCAGGTTGGGATGACCTCAGTTCTGGGGGAGCCCCAGGTTGGGGTGACCTCGGTTCTGGGGGAGCTCCTCCAGGTCGGGGCGATCTTGGTTCTGGGGGAGCCCCTCCAGGTCGGGGTGATCTCGGTTCTGGAGTGGCCTTGGCTGGAGACCCCTGGAGCCGGCAGAGCGCAGGAACACGCTGCCACGCCGACCTGCTCGTCTGACCCTGACACTCAATTAGCAGAACAGACGGTGTCTAACGTATGCTTGACACTGATATGATTTAACGTTAATAACTGCTTTTCAAATATTTATTACAATGGCTGTTTTAATAAATATTTCATGAACACTATTTTTTTCCCCCAAAACCCTCTGTTGCCAGCTTTGCTGCCTTAATTTGCCTTAATGAGGATTTTAAAAATTCAGTGATAAATTGCTTCTTGCCAGTGCACAGGAGGTGAAGAGGGCGCATATGGAATATCCGTCATCTGGGGCGGCAAACCCAGGAAAAGATGAAGAACCAGCACAAAACCCCCGCAAGAGGGACAGACAGCTGCTCCTCGGCTCCTCTGAGGAGAGAACCCAACCTGCCCTGCGTTCGGAGGGACACGGGGCAGCATTTCCACGACAGAGAAGGACGCAGAGCCCTTGGACAGGAGACTGAGGAGCTGGGATCTCCTAAGAAATCCTGGAAGACAGCCTGCAAAGGGAGAATGGGGCCAGCCTGCTCCTCGGAGGGGTGGAAGGAGGGACAGGGAAGCCCTCGGGGCCTCTGCGGCCTGACAGTGGAGCACTGGGGCCTGGGTGTAGCCGGCAGGAGGTCTCAGAGGCAGGAGGAGGTTCCCTGCCCCTCCCCCACTGTAACCTGAGCACCCTGCCCCCCAGGTTGCCTGCTCTGCCTGCACCTCCCTGTGGGACCAGTCATGCCCCCTTCCAGAGAGGGTCCTCAGAGAGCTAATGAAAGCTATTCCTCTCTGCAGAAGACGAATTCAGTGGCTTCCTTTTTTTTTTTTTTTTTTTTTTTTTTTTACTATTTCTGAAATTGGGACACCTCTCCCAATCCCTGTGCTTGTTGCCTGTGGAAGTGTGCGCTTTTACAACAATGAAGCACGCTGTCACGGAGCCGGTGCTGCACCAAAGAACGAGAAACCACGGCACACTGCAGGGCCAGCAAGACCCAGTAAGTTTGCAATGAACGCCTTCCTCACCAGGACCCTGGCACCTGGGCCCAGAGGGCTTCCAGCTGCCACTCTCTTCCACGAAACAGTGCAAAGGACGGCACTGGGCATCCTCACCGTGGCTATCAACGTCTACCCCACCCCTCTCCTGTCATGCTGTGTTCAGACGACTGGGTCCTGCCTGAGTCCCCTCACCTTGGTCTGGCCAATCATCCTTCATGGCAGGACCTGAACCAGCTCTCCATGCCCCGTGTGGCTATGGAGAGGCATTGGCACCTGCTCGCTCTGGTTCCTGGGCCTTCCTGGACTGGCCCCATATGCTTGCCCAGGGGCAGAAAAGTTCCCTTAAGTGACAGGCAACCCAACTAAAACCCTCTCTACCTCCCTTAGTCTGCCTCTAGTAGGGGCCACTTCAAGGACTGTGCATGTGGCCACCCCCAGCCTTTTCACTCCCCTAGATCCATCTCAACCTGGTGTTTTAGTCTTCTGCATTTTATACCCAGCCCTGTTGCCTTAACTGACTTCAAATTTTATGGACCTCCACAGAAGGGACAACAAGCACAGCGAACACTATCAGACCTTTACTGTGTGCCGTGCCACATGCAGTGAATGCGAAGAAGAAAAAGGTGTGGAGCCCTAACCAGTTTGGCTCAGTGGATAGAGCTTCGGCCTGCAGACTCAAGGGTCCCGGGTTCGATTCTGATCAAAGGCAGGTACCTTGGTTGCAGGCACATACCCAGTAGGGAGTGTGCAGGAGGCGGCTGATCGATGTTTCTCTCTCATGGATGTTTCTGACTTTCTATCTCTCTCCCTCTCTGTAAAGATTAAATTACATATATATATATATATATATATATATATATATATATAGAGAGAGAGAGAGAGAGAGAGAGGGAGAGAGGGAGAGAGAGAGAGGAGAGAAACACAATCACAGGTTCGGGTTTTTCAGTTCTATGATCTAAACAAGTACAGAGGCTGTGAGTTCGGTATGTACACTGCTGGTAAAGGTGTTGGCAGAGGGATACAGGGGGACACACACAGACTAAGTCTTAAATTGATGAGGGTTGGCCATGTTAACAAAGAGGTGGGTTCGATGTGGGGGGAGGGCGCGTCAGAGAAAATGAATAAGGTGAGCACAGGCACCCACTCCTCCATCTCCCGATGAAGTTATTATCTGCACAGTTCAGTATTGACGGAAAATAAAATATGAGTCAGGAAATGCCAGGGGCGAGGCTGGAGAGTTAGGCAGGAGCTGTGTCACGGAGGAGCTCATTTACCTTAAGAAACTCTTGTCTTATCCTGTAGGTAATGGGGAAGCATTGAAGAGTTTAAAAAGAGAAATGATACACTTAGATTTGTGTGTCAAATCATCAGTCACTCGGGGAGCTCTGGAAAGAAGAAGTGTTG
>NW_005877272.1:0-6698 GCF_000147115.1 Myotis lucifugus
ACAGATTCTGAGCTCTGTAAACGGCACTTCTTCCTGTATGAAAGAACATTCTTCAGAAAAACGCCAGGCATCTTAGCCAGAATTGTATAATTATCAGTAATCTTGACATTTCTCAGCTTTATACCTCTACTCTCAGAGTTTGAAGAGGGCCTTAACGAATGTATGGAGGACCTTACTTGTATTTCTAGAGGTTTCACAAGCTTCTGATCTTTTCCATTTACAACCTTTGTGCATTTTAAGAGGTTTACCAACATGAGCCAGTTTTCTTAGAAATATAGAAATCCACCACAATGGCTGACTCGAGCTCCTATTTGGGCTAAACTGGCTGTAGTTTTTTGAATGAAGCAGATTAAATCCTGAAGATTCATGTATATATTTCTAAGAAAACTGTCTCATGTTGGTAAAACTCTTAAAATACCCAATGATTGTACGTGGAAATGATTAGAAAACTGTGAAAACCCTTGAAATACAAGTAAATACAGCCATAATTTCCTTAAGGCCCTGTTATAACACCGAGATGAGAGGTATAAAGCTGTGAAATGACAAGATTACTGATAATGTTACAATTCTGGCTAACTGACTTGGCGTTTTTCTGAAGAAAGTTCTTTCTAACATGAAGAATTGGCGTTTATAGAGCTCAGAATTTGTGTATGAAGCCTTTAAATAAAGAGAATACTGGTCATATTTACTATTTTGGCTGAATTGGCTGGAGTGTTTTGACTGAAGCAGTTTAAATCCTGAAGATTCATGTATATATTTCTAGGAAAACTGTCTCACGTTGGCAAAACTCTTAAAATACAAAATGATTGTACATGGAAATGATTAGAAACCTGTGAAAACCCTTGAAATACAAGTACGTGCAGCCATACTATCGTTAAGGCCCTGTTCAAACACCGATATTAGAGGTATAAACCTGTGAAATGACAAGATTACTGATAATGTTAGAATTCTGGATAACTGACTTGGCGTTTTTCTGAAAAAGTTCTTTCACACATGAAGAATTGCCGATTATAGAGCTCAGAATTTGTGTATGAGGCCTTTAAATAAAGAGAATAGTGTTCATATTTACTATTTTGGCTGAATTGGCTGGAGTGTTTTGAATGAAGCAGATTAAATCCTGAAGATTCATGTATATATTTCTAAGAAAACTGTCTCATGTTGGTAAAACTCATAAAATACACAATGATTGTACATGGAAATGATTAGAAACGTGTGAAAACCCTTGAAATACAAGTAAATACAGCAATACTTTCGTTAAGGCCCTGTTCAAACACCGAGATTAGAGGTATAAAGCCTGTGAAATGACAAGATTACTGATAATGTTACAATTCTGGCTAACTTACTTTGCGTTTTTCTGTAGAATGTTCTTTCAAACATGAAGAATTGCCATTTATAGAGATCAGAATTTGTGTATGAAGCGCATAAATAAAGAGAATACTGTTCATATTTACTATTTTGGCTGAATTGGTGGGAGTTTTTTGAATGAAGCAGTTTAAATCCTGAAGATTCATGTATATATTTCTAAGAAAACTGTCTCATGTTGGTAAAACTCTTAAAATAAACAATGATTGTAATTGGAAATGATTAGAAACGTGTGAAAACCCTTGAAATACAAGTAAGTACAGCCATACTATCGTTAACGCCCTGTTCAAACACCGAGATTGGAGGTATAAAGCTGTGAAATGACAAGATTACTGATAATGTTACAATTCTGGCTAAGATACTTGGCTTTTTTCTGAAGAAAGTTCTTTCATACATTAAGAACTGCCATTTATAAGGCTCAGAATTTGTGTATGAAGCCTCTACATAAAGAGAATACTGGTCATATTTACTATTTTGGCTGAATTGGCTGGAGTTTTTTGAATGAAGCAGTTTATATCCTGAAGATTCATGTATATATTTCTAAGAAAACTGTCTCATGTTGGTAAAACACTTAAAATAGAGAATGATTGTACATCGAAATGATTAGAAACCTATGGAAACGCTTGAAATACAAATAAGTACAGCCATACTTTCGTTAAGGCCCTGTTCAAACACCGAGAATAGAGGTATAAAGCTGTGAAATGAGGAGAGTACTGTTAATGTTACAATACTGGCTAACTGACTTGGCGTTTTTCTGAAGAAAGTTCTTTCAAACATGAAGAATTGCCGTTTATAGAGCTCAGAATTTGTGTATGAAGCCTTTAAATAAAGAGAATACTGTTCATATTTACTATTTTGGCTGAACTGGCTGGAGTGTGTTGAATGAAGCGGTTTAAATCCTGAAGATTCATGTATATATTTCTAAGAAAACTGTCTCATGTTGGTAATACACTTAAAATACAGAATGATTGTACATCGAAATGATTAGAAACCTATGGAAACCCTTGAAATAAAAATAAGTACAGCCGTACTTTCGTTAAGGCCCTGTTCAAACACCGAGAATAGAGGTATAAAGCTGTGAAATGAGGAGAGTACTGTTAATGTTACAATACTGGCTAACTGACTTGGCGTTTTTCTGAAGAAAGTTCTTTCAAACATGAAGAATTGCCGTTTATAGAGCTCAGAATTTGTGTATGAAGCCTTTAAATAAAGAGAATACTGTTCATATTTACTATTTTGGCTGAACTGGCTGGAGTGTGGTGAATGAAGCAGTTTAAATCCTGAAGATTCAGGTATATATTTCTAAGAAAACTGTCTCATGTTGGTAAAACTCTTAAAATACCCAATGATTGTACATGGAAATGATTAGAAAACTGTGAAAACCCTTGAAATACAAGTAAGTACAGCCATACTTTCATTAAGGCCGTGTTGAAACATCGAGAATAGAGGTATAAAGCTGTGAAATGACAAGATTACTGATAATGTTTACAATTCTGGCTAACTGACTTGGCGTTTTTCTGAAGAAAGTTCTTTCAAACATGAAGAATTGCCGTTTATAGAGCTCAGAATTTGTGTATGAAGCCTTTAAATAAAGAGAATACTGTTCATATTTACTATTTTGGCTGAACTGGCTGGAGTGTGTTGAATGAAGCGGTTTAAATCCTGAAGATTCATGTATATATTTCTAAGAAAACTGTCTCATGTTGGTAATACACTTAAAATACAGAATGATTGTACATCGAAATGATTAGAAACCTATGGAAACCCTTGAAATAAAAATAAGTACAGCCGTACTTTCGTTAAGGCCCTGTTCAAACACCGAGAATAGAGGTATAAAGCTGTGAAATGAGGAGAGTACTGTTAATGTTACAATACTGGCTAACTGACTTGGCGTTTTTCTGAAGAAAGTTCTTTCAAACATGAAGAATTGCCGTTTATAGAGCTCAGAATTTGTGTATGAAGCCTTTAAATAAAGAGAATACTGTTCATATTTACTATTTTGGCTGAACTGGCTGGAGTGTGGTGAATGAAGCAGTTTAAATCCTGAAGATTCAGGTATATATTTCTAAGAAAACTGTCTCATGTTGGTAAAACTCTTAAAATACCCAATGATTGTACATGGAAATGATTAGAAAACTGTGAAAACCCTTGAAATACAAGTAAATACAGCCATAATTTCCTTAAGGCACTGTTATAACACCGAGATGAGAGGTATAAAGCTGTGAAATGACAAGATTACTGATAATGTTACAATTCTGGCTAACTTACTTGGCGTTTTTCTGGAGAATGTTCTTTCAAACATGAAGAATTGCCATTTATAGAGATCAGAATTTGTGTATGAAGCGTATAAATAAATAGAATACTGTTCATATTTACAATTTTGGCTGAATTGCTGGGAGTTTTTTGAATGAAGCAGTTTAAATCCTGAAGTTTCATGTATATATTTCTAAGAAAACTGTCTCATGTTGGTAAAACTCTTAAAATACACAATGATTGTAAATGGAAATGATTAGAAACGTGTGAAAACCCTTGAAATACAAGTAAGTACAGCCATACTATCATTAAGGCCCTGTTCAAACACCGATATTAGAGGTATAAAGCTGTGAAATGACAAGATTACTGATAATGTTAGAATTCTGGATAACTGACTTGGCGTTTTTCTGAAAAAGTTCTTTCACACATGAAGAATTGCCGTTTATAGAGCTCAGAATTTGTGTATGAGGCCTTTAAATAAAGAGAATAGTGTTCATATTTACTATTTTGGCTGAATTGGCTGGAGTGTTTTGAATGAAGCAGATTAAATCCTGAAGATTCATGTATATATTTCTAAGAAAACTGTCTCATGTTGGTAAAACTCTTAAAATACACAATGATTGTACATGGAAATGATTAGAAACGTGTGAAAACCCTTGAAATACAAGTACGTACAGCCATACTATCGTTAAGGCCCTGTTCAAACACCGAGATTAGAGGTATAAAGCCTGTGAAAGGACAAGATTACTGATAATGTTACAATTCTGGCTAACTTACTTGGCGTTTTTGTGGAGAATGTTCTTTCAAACATGAAGAATTTCCATTTATAGAGATCAGAATTTGTGTATGAAGCGTATAAATAAATAGAATACTGTTCATATTTACAATTTTGGCTGAATTAGTGGGAGTTTTTTGAATGAAGCAGTTTAAATCCTGAAGATTCATGTATATATTTCTAAGAAAACTGTCTCATGTTGGTAAAACTCTTAAAATACACAATGATTGTAAATGGAAATGATTAGAAACGTGTGAAAACCCTTGAAATACAAGTAAGTATAGCCATACTATCGTTCAGGCCCCGTTCAAACACCGAGATTAGAGGTATAAAGCTGTGAAATGACAAGATTACTGATAATGTTACAATTCTGGCTAAGATACTTGGCGTTTTTCTGGAGAAAGTTCTTTAAAACTTGAAGAATTGCCATTTATAGAGCTCAGAATTTGTGTATGAAGCCTTTAACTGAACAGAATACTGTTCATGTTTACTATTTTGGCTGAATTGGCTTGAGTGTTTTGAATGAAGCAGTTTAAATCCTGAAGATTCATGTATATATTTCTAAGAAAACTGACTCATGTTGGTAAAACTCTTAAAATACACAATGATTGTAAATGGAAATGATTAGAAACTTGTGAAAATTCTAGAAATACAAGTAAGTACCGCCATACTTTCGTTAAGGCCCTCTTCAAACTCTGAGATTAGAGGTATAAAGCTGAGAAATGACAAGATTACTGATAATGTTACAATTCTGGCTACGATACTTGGCGTTTTTCTGAAGAATGTTCTTTCATACAGGAAGAATTGCCGTTTATAGAGCTCAGAATTTGTGTATGAAGCCTTTAAATAAAGAGAATACTGGTCATATTTACTATTTTGGCTGAATTGGCTTGAGTTTTTTGAATGAAGCAGTTTAAATCCTGAAGATTCATGGATATATTTCTAAGAAAACTGTCTCATGTTGGTAATACACTTAAAATACAGAATGATTGTACATCGAAATGATTAGAAACCTATGGAAACCCTTGAAATAAAAATAAGTACAGCCATACTTTCGTTAAGGCCCTGTTCAAACACCGAGAATAGAGGTATAAACCTGTGAAATGAGGAGAGTACTGTTAATGTTACAATACTGGCTAACTGACTTGGCGTTTTTCTGAAGAAAGTTCTTTCAAACATGAAGAATTGCCGTTTATAGAGCTCAGAATTTGTTTATGAAGCCTTTAAATAAAGAGAATACTGTTCATATTTACTATTTTGGCTGAATTGGCTGGAGTGTGTTGAATGAAGCAGTTTAAATCCTGAAGATTCATGTATATATTTCTAAGAAAACTGTCTCATGTTGGTAAAACTCTTAAAATACCCAATGATTGTACATGGAAATGATTAGAAAACTGTGAAAACCCTTGAAATACAAGTAAATACAGCCATAATTTCCTTAAGGCACTGTTATAACACCGAGATGAGAGGTATAAGGCTGAGAAAGACAAGATTACTGATAATGTTACAATTCTGGCTAACTTACTTGGCGTTTTTCTGGAGAATGTTCTTTCAAACATGAAGAATTGCCATTTATAGCGATCAGAATTTGTGTATGAAGCGTATAAATAAATAGAATACTGTTCATATTTACAATTTTGGCTGAATTGCTGGGAGTTTTTTGAATGAACCAGTTTAAATCCTGAAGATTCATGTATATATTTCTAAGAAAACTGTCTCATGTTGGTAAAACTCTTAAAATACACAATGATTGTAAATGGAAATGATTAGAAACGTGTGAAAACCCTTGAAATACAAGTAAGTATAGCCATACTATCGTTCAGGCCCCGTTCAAACACCGAGATTAGAGGTATAAAGCTGTGAAATGACAAGATTACTGATAATGTTACAATTCTGGCTAAGATACTTGGCGTTTTTCTGGAGAAAGTTCTTTAAAACTTGAAGAATTGCCATTTATAGAGCTCAGAATTTGTGTATGAAGCCTTTAACTGAACAGAATACTGTTCATGTTTACTATTTTGGCTGAATTGGCTTGATTGTTTTGAATGAAGCAGTTTAAATCCTGAAGATTCATGTATATATTTCTAAGAAAACTGACTCATGTTGGTAAAACTCTTAAAATACACAATGATTGTAAATGGAAATGATTAGAAACTTGTGAAAATTCTAGAAATACAAAGTAAGTACCGCCATACTTTCGTTAAGGCCCTCTTCAAACTCTGAGATTAGAGGTATAAAGCTGAGAAATGACAAGATACTGATAATGTACAATTCTGGCTACGATACTTGGCGTTTTTCTGAAAAAGTT
>NW_005877272.1:6798-8935 GCF_000147115.1 Myotis lucifugus
GAATTGCCGTTTATAGAGCTCAGAATTTGTGTATGAAGCCTTTAAATAAAGAGAATACTGTTCATATTTACTATTTGGCTGAACTGGCTGGAGTGTGTTGAATGAAGCAGTTTAAATCCTGAAGATTCAGGTATATATTTCTAAGAAAACTGTCTCATGTTGGTAAAACTCTTAAAATACCCAATGATTGTACATGGAAATGATTAGAAAACTGTGAAAACCCTTGAAATACAAGTAAGTACAGCCATACTTTCATTAAGGCCCTGTTGAAACATCGATATTAGAGGTATAAAGCTGTGAAATGACAAGATTACTGATAATGTTAGAATTCTGGATAACTGACTTGGCGTTTTTCTGAAAAAGTTCTTTCACACATGAAGAATTGCCGTCTATAGAGCTCAGAATTTGTATATGAAGCCTTTAAATAAAGAGAATACTGTTCATATTTACTATTTTGGCTGAATTGGCTGGAGTGTGTTGAATGAAGCAGTTTAAATCCTGAAAATTCATGTATATATTTCTAAGAAAACTGTCTCATGTTGGTAAAATTCTTAAAATACACAATGATTGTAAATGGAAATGATTAGAAACTTGTGAAAATTCTTGAAATACAAGTAAGTACCGCCATACTTTCGTTAAGGCCCTCTTCAAACTCTGAGATTAGAGGTATAAAGCTGTGAAATGACAAGATTACTGATAATGTTACAATTCTGGCTAAGATACTTGGCGTTTTTCTGAAGAATGTTCTTTCATACAGGAAGAATTGCCGTTTATAGAGCTCAGAATTTGTGTATGAAGCCTTTAAATAAAGAGAATACTGGTCATATTTACTATTTTGGCTGAATTGGCTTGAGTTTTTTGAATGAAGCAGTTTAAATCCTGAAGATTCATGGATATATTTCTAAGAAAACTGTCTCATGTTGGTAATACACTTAAAATACAGAATGATTGTACATCGAAATGATTAGAAACCTATGGAAACCCTTGAAATAAAAATAAGTACAGCCATACTTTCGTTAAGGCCCTGTTCAAACACCGAGAATAGAGGTATAAACCTGTGAAATGAGGAGAGTACTGTTAATGTTACAATACTGGCTAACTGACTTGGCGTTTTTCTGAAGAAAGTTGTTTCAAACATGAAGAATTGCCGTTTATAGAGCTCAGAATTTGTGTATGAAGCCTTTAAATAAAGAGAATACTGTTCATATTTACTATTTTGGCTGAATTGGCTGGAGTGTGTTGAATGAAGCAGTTTAAATCCTGAAGATTCATGTATATATTTCTAAGAAAACTGTCTCATGTTGGTAAAACTCTTAAAATACACAATGATTGTACATGGAAATGATTAGAAAACTGTGAAACCCTTGAAATACAAGTAAATACAGCCATAATTTCCTTAAGGCACTGTTATAACACCGAGATGAGAGGTATAAAGCTGTGAAATGACAAGATTACTGATAATGTTACAATTCTGGCTAACTGACTTGGCGTTTTTTCTGAAGAAAGTTCTTTCTAACATGAAGAATTGCCGTTTATAGAGCTCAGAATTTGTGTATGAAGCCTTTAAATAAAGAGAATACTGTTCATATTTACTATTTTGGCTGAATTGGCTTGAGTGTTTTGACAGAAGCAGTTTAAATCCTGAAGATTCATGTATATATTTCTAGGAAAACTGTCTCACGTTGGCAAAACTCTTAAAATACAAAATGATTGTACATGGAAATGATTAGAAACGTGTGAAAACCCTTGAAATACAAGTAAATACAGCAATACTTTCGTTAAGGCCCTGTTCAAACACCGAGATTAGAGGTATAAAGCCTGTGAAAGGACAAGATTACTGATAATGTTACAATTCTGGCTAAGATACTTGGCGTTTTTCTGGAGAATGTTCTTTCAAACATGAAGAATTGCCATTTATAGAGATCAGAATTTGTGTATGAAGCGTATAAATAAATAGAATACTGATCATATTTACAATTTTGGCTGAATTAGTGGGAGTTTTTTGAATGAAGCAGTTTAAATCCTGAAGATTCATGTATATATTTCTAAGAAAACTGTCTCATGTTGGTAAAACTCTTAAAATACACAATGATTGTAAATGGAAATGATTAGAAACGTGTGAAAAACCCTTGAAATA